>NW_025335587.1:7089275-7107712 GCF_004798865.1 Varanus komodoensis
CAATCCAGGTGAGGCAGTGGCTGTGCTGAACCGGTGGAAAACGAGAGGTAGAGCTGGGTATCATCAGCATACTGATGGTTCCGCAGCCCACACCTCCTGATGACCTCTCCCAGCGGTTTCATGTAGATGTTAAACAGCAAAGGGGACAAAATGGACCCCTTCTGTACTCCATGGCATAGCTGCCATGGTGCAGAGCCACAGTCCCCTAGCACCACCTTCTGGAAACGGTCATTGAGATAGGAGCGGAACCACTGCAAAGCAGTGCCTCCGACCCCCAATCCCGCTAGCCTATCCAGAAGGATACCATGGTCGATGGTATCGAAAGCCGCTGAGAGGTTCAGAAGAACCAACAGGGACGCACTCCCCCTGTCCTTCTCCCTGCACAGGTCATCGTACAGGGCGACCAAGGCAGATTCAGTACCGTACCTGGGTCTGAAGCCAGACTGAAATGGGTCCAGATAATCAGTTTCATCCAATAGTGCTTGGAGTTGTCCCACCACCACCTGCTCCAACACCTTGCCCAGAAACGGGATGTTGGCCACTGGTCTATAATTAGTGGCCATCTCTGGATCCAGTGATGCCTTCTTCAGGACCAGTCGGACTGCCTCCTTTAAAGGGGCAGGTACCCGACCCTCCCTCAGAGAAATGTTAACACTTCCAAGATCCAGATCCCAATCCCATGCTTGGAATTATTTATTAACCAAGACGGGCAAGGGTCCAATAGGCAAGTGGTGGGACGTACTCGTCCAAGCACCTTGTCCACATCATCAGGCCGCAATAACTGAAATTCATCCATTAATTTTGGACCAGACGGCGGCATTGGTATCTCCCGAGAAACCTCTGAGTCACTAGTAGAGTCTAGCTCGTGACGAATCTGAGCGATTTTCTCCCTGAAATGCTTGGCAAAGTCGTCACAGCGGGCCTTCGAGGGTGGAACCAGATCTTTCTTAGGACCTGGATGAACCAGGCCTTGCACCTCTCGAAAAAGCTCCGCCGGATGGTATTGTGAGGAGGCAATGGAAACGGAAAAGAATTTCTTTTTCACCGCCCTCACCGCCACAGCATAGACCCGATAATGGGCTCTTAAGTGTGTTCGGTCAGATTCATCCCGTGATCTCCTCCACCTACGCTCTAGCCGTCTCCCAGCCCACTTCATCACCTGCAATTCAGGTGTATACCAAGGGGAAGAGTGGGCTCTGCCCGGCGGGAGAGGACGCTTAGGAGCGATCATGTCAACAGCCCTGGTCATCTCCCCATTCCACAGTTCGACCAGAGCCTCGACAGGAGCACCAGTCTTGTCAGCCGGAGACTCCCCCAGGGCATCTGGCTCCAACAGCGGACCCACACAATCGGGTCCGCACCCTTACAGAGGGAGAGGCTGCTCTCGAGCACAAACCTCACCAGGAAGTGATCTGACCATGACAGGGGTGTCAGACATAAATTCCTCACCCTCAGATCCCTCTCTTCCTGCCCCGTCGAGAAAACCAGGTCCAGAGTGTGTCCACGTTCATGGGTCAGGCCGGTGACATGTTGAGACAGCCCCATGGCCGTCATGGTGGCCATGAAGTCCTGAGCCGCCCCGGTCAGACCAGTCTCGGCATGGAGATTGAAGTCCCCCAGGACCAACATCCTGGGGGTCCTCAACACCAGGTCCGAGACGATCTCCATCAGCTCAGGCAGGGAGACTGTTGAGCAGAAGGGTGCATGGTACACCAACAGAATCCCCAGTCTGTCTCGATCGCCCAACATCAAGTAGAGGCACTCCAGCCCTGGCCTCAAAGGGACCGGAAGTCCCACGAGGGAGATGGAGGCTCAGTAAACCAAAGCGACCCCCCTCCCCTCCCCTCCAGGCGTGGACGGTGCTGAACCAGATACCCGGGCAGGCACATTTGAGAGAGGGCGACATCCCCCCCTCCCACCCAGGTCTCCATTATGCAAGCCAGTCGGCCCCCTCATCCACAATCAAGTCATGGATGAGGGAAGATTTATTGTGGACCGACCTGGCATTGAGCAGCAGCACCGTCAGGCCGGAGGGGCGGTTGACAAGACTACCTGGCACCCTCTGGCTGGGGGCAAAACCAGGAGGAGGGATAGGTGTCAGCCATCTGTCCCTCCTTCTTCTACGTGGACACGTTAAGCCCCCACCGCTCTAATGTCCATTGCCCATGACCACCCCAATGGTGGCGCCCATGCGCTCTCCAGGAAACACAAACGTCGACATGGCCAGGGACGACTCCATAAAAACAAATTAAAATACAATAAAACTTTAAAAGCAATCAAAAACTCCCCATTTCCCCCCCAATACAAAATTAAACTTCCCCCCACCAACCTAGTCCCCCGCCAGCCCAGCCCTGCACGGCCACGAACGGCCACAAACGGCGGCACCGCCCTTTGGCAGTCACCTGCATCCGGAGGGTTATGCCGGTGCCCGCCCGCCCGTGCATCCTGCCCCAATCCGGTGTTGCTCTCACCGGTGCTGGCGGGGGGGAGGGGCGTGGAAACCGGTCCGGCGGCAAGATGGCTGCGCCCTCCTCCGCGCCATCGGCAGCAGGCCTGGCGTGGCCCTGGCGTCCTCCGTGCCCGGGGTGGTCCAGCGATGGCCGTGGGAGCGGCGTCAGCCGGCCCTGGCTCGGTGGTGCACCCCAGTCCAGCGGCAGTGTGGCACGGCAGGTTGTCCGAGCCGCGGAGCGCAGCAGATGTTCGGGGGGGAGGGAGCTCCAAGCTCGCCCAGCCTCAGGCCGCGTCCGGCAGGTTAAGCTGGCACCCACCCGTGTGCCCCACCCCAATCCGGCGTTGCTCTCACCGGCACCGGCGGGGGGGGGGGGAACAGGGAAGGGCGTGGAAACCCATCCGGCAGCAAGAAGGCGGCACCCCCCTCCATGCCATTGGTGGCGGGCCTGTTGTGGCCCTGGGGTCCTCCGTGCCCGGGGTGGCCCAACGGTGGCCGTGGGAGCGGCGTCAGCTGGCCCCCGGCTGGGAAGTGCGCCCCAGTCTGGTGGCGGCAGCAGCGACAGCGCGGCGCGGCAGGTGGTCCGAGCCGCGGAGCGCGGCAGATGTTCCGGGGGGAAGGGAGTTCCAAGCCCGCCCCCCCCAATTCTATAAGAAGAAGATTATAATCCCAATTGCTCATTTTTGAACTCCCACCAAAAAAGGAAACATTTGAAAAGCTAAGGAAGAGGTGACAGTTCTTTGAAGGTGCTGTTTGGCATTGGTGGGCCAGCAATCACTGATGAGGTCAGAACAATGAGCGAGACAAGGGTGTTTGGCAAATGGGTCTGGGATTGTTCCCTGGATGCCACACTGACATTGCCTTGCCAGGTTCAGGCCACACAGCGACCCACCAAGGCTGCTCACCCAGAGCGGGCTGCAGGTCAGTGACGGGACGTGGCCAGCCAGCCTGCCCCTGCTCCTTTTGCACGCAATGGCTGAGTGGGTGAGGTGAGGTGACCAAAGCCTAAGGGGGCTTTAAGCCACCATCTCCTTTTCTACAGTCCAGAACTGTTCCTTGGAGCTGAAAACCAGGATAGATACAAGTCATTTTCTCTCAGATGGAATGGATGCCAATGGTTTCTCAGCCACCCTGAGCTGCATAGATATTGATGAAATGGTACTTCCCATAAACAAATTATATAAATAAAAAGGTAGAATACACATCAAGTTTGATTGCCTGCTTGCTTACCCTCACAATCCCCCTTTTCTGCTTTCCTATCAGTCTTGTCCTCACCCCACAATACTATGGCAGGAGATGGCAAGTCAAGAAGAGCTTACCAGCTTCCTTGTATACGTTATATGGGTTATAAAGCACAAGAACATCTGCTGGAATTGTAGTGTTGTTGTTGTTGTTGTTATTGTTGCATTACATTAATATAGCTTTTAAAAATGCTTTCAACCATGAAGCTTTCAAGTTTTTATCCCACATCATAGATATTCAGCTACTGAGAAACCTCTCTAGTTAACCTTCATTAATCCAAATGGGGGATTTTTGGAGGGGGGCAGATTTATTATCATCATCACTGAAGACATAAATATAGGCCAAAGATTCATATTTTCACATTCTGTCAAGAAACACATGGCTATCAGCATATTGGCACAAATCCTCATGCCATTTCCTCCCTGGATGCAACAGATCTGACCTCAGGGAAACCAGCTTTCCTCCCCGCATGGCTAAAAGAAGGGCAGAGGTGCAGAGCTTAGAAGTCTGGACTAGGAGAAACTCAGGTTGATATTGCCACTTAAATATGGAGCTCCTTGAGTGACCTCAGGGTAGTAACCTATTTTACAGTGAGCCCAATTTACTTCAGAGGGTTGTTATGGGGATAAAATGGTGGCGGAGAAGAATCATGTGCAGCACCTTAACCTTCTAGGTAGAATATAAATGAAATTAATAGGAGATGCCATATTATCAAAAAGCGACTAGAGGCTGATGAGTATCAGGTTTTACTTTGAGACTTAGGGCAGATTTTTAATGATAGAAGCCACCTTCAGGCATAAAATGAATTTATTAAGCAGGTCAAACCTACTAGCTTTTCTATCTATGTCCTTGTTCTTCTTTGTGTGTTTGTGATTTGAAAGGGGCTTCAGGACCATTGCACATTTGACATGGAGTTTAAAGAGGAGTTCAATGTATGTTTATCTGAAATTGGATAAGCACTGTCACCAAACTGAAAATCATAGAAACAGAGCGAGTCAGAAGGGGTCTCCCGGGCCATCTAGTCTGACCTCCGGCACCAGCCGGCTCCGCTCACTACATGCCCACCATGTGCACGTCCAGCCCACCCTTGAACACCCGCACCGATGGGGCCTCAACGAGGTGGGACAAAGCCTGAGGTGGGACAAAGCCTCCTTTTGTTCCAATCGGTGTAAGCTACTTCTAAAAGTCGTGCGAGACAAATCTATCCCGCCTCCTGCGTCTTCTGTATCTTGTTCAGGAGACTCAGGGTCAGGAGGAAGGGGGGTATCCTGCCCACACTCTTCAGGGGCAGAACTTGTAGTGTCTTTTCCCTCGGGGCCCTTGTGGTCTGACAGAGGCCTGACTGTTTGCCCAAGGGGTAAAGGGTCAGGATGAGGGATGGCTATCTGTTCAGCTACTCCCAAGCCAGGTTGTGGAAGGGTCACTTGGCCACAGGGCCTCAAGTATAAGTCCTCCTGTTCTGATGTCTGATTCTCTCTTTGGGCGTTTGACTCTTCCTCGTGATGTGCCGCCTCTGTTGAGGCGTCAGGCACGACAGCTGGGGAGATGCTGGGGCAACTTGGCTCACGTGCCAACAGAGAGGACTCTGCGTGCCCGCTGCAGCACACATGCCATAAGTTCACCACCACTGCCTTAGGCTGAAGACTCAAATGTGAAAATCGATACTGGCATCAATATTCAAGCCAGAAGCTCTGGTAGATGAGTGTAAAGAGCACCAGGAAGTATTAGTTGTACCTGAGGATCCATGGACTTGTGTATGAGACCCATGATCTCTGGCTGCAAATGGATCATTTGTTATCTGGAAGGGGGCCAGTTCCTCTCCTCAGATGAAAAAATGGTGGGCACATCATTCACAGCCAACAGACACCCTACAAAAGGGCAACCTTAGGGGGAACCTAAGCTGTGAAGCTGTAGGAAGTGTCCTTGTGGGAACAAGGGAGTGCTTGGCCTCTGTATGTGAGAAAGAGGGAGAAGGAGACGGACAGACGGACAAACAGACTCAGACACTGGATGTGGCTTTTGGGTGGGTTTTGCCTGCTGTGGGCATGCATGTGCCCACATGTGGCCCATCCATCTTCTGTGAAATAGATTTGCAGCAGAAAAATATGGATTCAAAAAAGCATATTTGCATTTGCTAAATCAAGTCCAATGCCTTGTTCCTAGGTTCTTGCAAAGTTACTTTTCTTTCAGCCTTAATGGTTTTCCTTTTAGGAAAATGGTGTTTGGACACACTGACAGAGTGTATAGCCCATGCTGCATACAATGTATGCTATTCCACACACAAGGTCTACCTTGAAATAGGACAATTACCTATGTTCCCAAAGTGCAAGACACAGAGAACAGTAGCGTGGACTGGGACTCAGACAATCTGGGTTCTAGTCCCCGCTCAGCCATGGAGCCAGCTGGGTGACTTTGGGCCAGTCACAGACTCTCAGCCCAGCCTACCTCACAGGGTTGTTGTTGTGGGGATAAGATGGAGGAGGAAATTTAAGCTGCCTTGAGCCCTTTGTAGGAAAAAGGCAGGATATAAATCGCAATATAAATAAATAAATATAAATAAATCTACTGAAATACAGAAGAAGAAGCTGAAGCAGAAGAATGTAAGTATTCATCTGGAAAAGAGTCAATGCAGCAAGGCTGTGCACATCCACATATATCTCACCAGTACCTGTATACAAGCTCCCTTTCAGTAAGTTCTGAAGTGAACTGTTGGGGCCAAACCAGGAACATGTTTATAGCCTATCCTTTTATCTCCCCAGAGAAGAGATTCAGGCATTTGAACAGAAGTGATTGCACTGTGAGCCTTGCTTACATTATCATTTTTCTTCCAAGTATTACTGGGAGCATTGCGGCAGTAACCACATACATAACTCCCATGCTACAGCTGGTAATAGAAAAACCACCCCCAACTGAATATCTATCGTTATCATTATCATCATTATCATTATCATTTCATTTCTGTACTACCCTACAGTTGAAATTCTCTGGGCAGTTTACATAATCCATAAAAGCAAATGATAAAAACACAATAAAAATAGCAGAAAAATCAGAATAAATAAAAAATTAAAAACAGCCAAAAAACAAACAATACAAATAATTTTTATCCCATTGAAGCATATTTGATCAGTTACAAAATAAAAGGGACATTTGGTGTCCAACACATTAGAAACACAACTCTGAGGAAAACTGGGCATATAAAAAGTTTCATTCTATTAATTATAAACTTATCGCATGGTCAGGATCCCAAGCCCCAAAATAGGAGGCAAGAGAAGATGCCACATCACATCTTCTCTTCCTTATGTGACACATTGAATGAGAGTCATCCTTAACCCTGAGAAATTCTGAGAACTTCTGTTTTGTCAGCACCTCCCTTTCTTGGCTTTAAAAACAGAAGTCTCACGAGACTGGAATCAATTTAGATCACATCAGTGCCCACAAAAGACAGGGAGAAAAAACTTGTTTGTATCCCTTTCATAATAATTAAATACTACATTTGTTTTGGTTTGCTTTTTTGGCTTGCTTTTTCCTGTGAGGTATTCGTTTTCTTAACACATCTGAGGGAAATTCAGCTTTTTCAATTTGTAAGCTACAGATTTTGCAAATGGAAAGCTTATTTCTCTGCATTATAGATGAAAGAGTTGAACTATAAGGCAATGCATCCCAGTGATGTTATTGTGCAAGAACAGTCTTTCTTCTTGTTGTTCCAACTGGAGTGCCACAGGCAACTCACACACTTTCAGTTTTCTAGCATGAGGAGTGCGTGCTGATGCACAAATTGCTAATGCCTTAAGAAAATGATGTTCCATGGCTTGAAAATTTGTGGGTTCAGCGGCTGGTCTGGAACCAGGTACAAGTATTGAATTGCCAACTGAATCTGAAGCTCACGGGTGGACTTAGGCAATCTGTGGTGCAATCCCATGCAAATTTAGGCAGGATGAAAGGCTTCCAATTCCCATCATGCCCCAGCCAGCTATGTCTAAACTTGTGTAGGATTGCCCCTCCGCCCACACACTTTACAGTTGTTCAGCTTTGGTGTTGGTGTAGGATGTACCTGGCCAGCCAACACTGAGCTAGGCACATCCCAAGCATCCTCACTGTTTACAGGGCATCACAAATGGCCAGAGGTTGCACCATCTCCAGCCAAAAGCCCCTTCAGCCGGGCCTCCAGGTAGCCAGCCTCCCAGACACTTTTGGAAACCACCTGGATTCCACAAGGCCAATCAGCATTCCCAGCAGGAATGTCAAGTCAAGCTGTTGATGCTCCCTGGTCAGCTAGGGTGTAAAAGGGGACTCCCCCGACCCCACCCTGCCTTCTGGGTCAATTGCCATTTTACTTGTGATTGAACTTATTGTCACAAATAAAAATACAGTTTTTTCCTCTCTCAGTCCTGTCATGTTTAATTGAGCAAGGCATGTCAAGATCAGATCCATTGTGTCCTTCAGTTCTTTACATGGAGAATGGGGATGATAAAGAAATGCATGCAGTTCCTTGATTACAAATGTTTTCCATTCCTGGAAAAAATAGAATTTGTATTTAAGTCAAGTTTATATGTAAGTCAGATCACATATAGTTGGCCATGTACATCCATGGGAATTAGGGGCCCAGGACCCCCATGAATGTGGGAAAATCTCTAACCCCTTCCGAGCCCAAACACATTAGTGCTTCCTCTTTGCAGCAAGGAAATGCTGAAGACGTTTGAAGGCCTCCCTCCCTCCTTTTCACTTTCTCTCTCTCTCTATGGTGATAACAATTTTCCACAGCAATTTTTTTAATTAATAGGTTTCATGGCAGTTCATTCATAAGTACAGGTTGTTTGTAACTCAGGTGTTCATCACTTGTAGACTGCCTGTAATTGCTTGCACAAAGTTGTTGCAAGACTAGATTTGATTGATTGATTGACTGATTGATTGATTTATATCCTGCCTTTTTCCTACAAAGGGCTCAAGGCAGCTTACATCATTCTCCTCCTCCATCTTATCCCCACAACAACAACCCTGTGAGGTAGGTTGGGCTGAGAGTCTGTGACTGGCCCAAAGTCACGCAGTTGGCTCCATGGCTGAGCGGGGACTCGAACCCAGATCACCTGAGTCCCAGTCCCATGCTCTTAAACACTAGATGGAAGCGCCCTTAAGATTGTGAGGCATTTTGCCATTGATTTCTATGAGGCAAGGATTTTTGTATGTATTGAAAGTGCTACACATATGATTACTAAGAAAGCAAATGCCATAAAGCTTACAGGGAGTGGGTGACTGAGCTATGCACTGCATGCAGTTCTATATATATCAACTCCAAGGTAAGACTAATTGAGGTCAGAAACAGTATTACATAGCGGCTAGAGTGTTAGCTGGATATACAGGAGATCTGGCTCCTAATTCCTATTAAGAATCAGTGTAAGGAAAGTCATTAGGTCAAGTTGCCATGAACTTTGTAACAGCGTAGAAGAGCAGAGAACAGAGAGGGGAAGCTTTGCTTTTGCCTATATGATTGTAACCTCAACTCTTAAGATAGGTGAAATGTTTCTGTTATAAAATGTTGCTGTTTGTGGCAAGGTTTGTCTATAAAAACCACATAGAAAGAGTAGCTTGGAAAATTACTGTGTTCTTAATTATGCTTTTCTCCTATGCTTTGTGACCTGTATCAATTTCTGGGAGATTCTCAGGTGGCAGTGTCATGAGACCTGTGTCATGAGACCTCTTAGAATCATAGAACAGTAGAGTCGGAAAGGGCCAGAGGGTCCAGCCTCCTGCTGACTTTGGGACTCCAAGTTAAATCATCCCTCTCAGATGGCTGTCCAGTTCCTTCACAGATGCCTCTTGTGTGGGAGAGGCCACTTGCATACACATCTGTTTCTGTATAAAGCCATTGCTTTTACTTAGGCTCTGACATCCTCCCTCAGCCAGGAAACCCAATGGGTAACCTGGGCTGGTTGCAATAACCTATCACTCAGGGTTGTTGTTGTGAGAATAAAATGGACAGGAGGAGATGCTTGTAAAGCCAGCTTAGGTTCCTGGCAAATAAAGAAAGGCGGGGTATACATGCTGCTATTATTATTATTATTATTATTATTATTATTATTATTATTATTAAGAAGAAGAAGAAGAAGAAGAAGAAGAAGAAGAAGAAGAAGAAGAAGACGACGACGACGACGACGACGACGACTTTGATAGCTTTGTGTCATGCATGTATATTTTAGCCCTATTTGGTAGGATGTATCTGATATTTAAATATAAGCACAAATGAAGGCTGTCTGGTAAAGTGGAGCTATTGTGTGACTATCAGCATTTAATTGAGTACTTATCAAGTAGATACTAGGTAGTGTATGGTGCCCTGGGTGTGATAACTGCCTAGACACAATGGCTACTTTTAGGAATGTGGCTAATTTGTGTAAGAGGATTAATTTCCTGAAAAGTGACACCCAAGTTTTCTCTTATGGTAATTAATGTAAGCCTCCTGAAGAACCTAGTGCTGGACAGGTTAGAAAGAGCTTTTAATGAATGAATGAATGAATGAATGAATGAATGAACATGGCATTATTGATGCATAAGGTGGGTGACAAAAGGAATTGATCACACAAAGCTGTGTTCACTTGAGGAATCACAGAAAGCTCAGCATTGTCTTTCTATGCTGATCCGTATTGCCTAGTTATACTGGTTAGCAAGGTTTCTCTGGAGTTCCATATGGAGTATTTCCAAACTTGGAGATGCCTGCCTGCCTCCCTGGAAATAGCAGGACTTGAACATTTTACATGCCAATCATGTGTTCTGCCACCCTAAATACATTCTTATAGAACCATAGAACAGCAGAGTTGAAAGGGACCATGAAGGCCATCGGGTCCAACCCAATGGTGTTGCAGGACATCAAGTCACACCAGCCCACTCAGATGGCAGTTTCCTTCTGAATGTCTCTAGTGTGAGAGAGCCCACCACCTCTCTAGGCAGCTGGTTTCCCTGTTATATTGCTGTGACAGTGAGGAAGCCTTTCCTGATGTCCAGCCTGCATCTGGGTTGTCGCAACTTGGATTGATTATTCCCTGTCCTACACTCTGGTATCAGCAAGAAGAGATCTTGACCTTCCTCTTTGTGACAGCCTTTGAGGTACTTGTAGAGGGATATCATGTCCCCCTTCAGTCTTGTCTTCTCAAGGGTGAACATGCCCAGTTCTCTCAGTCCCTCCTCATAGGGCAGTGTTTCCAAACCCTGAATCATTTTTGTTGCCCTCCAGTAGGCCCTTTCTAATTTTCCTGCATCTTTCTTAAATCTTGGTGCCCAGACTAGACACAGTATTCCAGGTGAGGTCTGACTAGTGAGGAGTATAGAGGAAATACTGCTTCTCGAGATTTGGAAGTAATACTTCTGTTAATGTATCCCAAAATAGCATTTGCCCTTTTGGCAGCTGCATTGCATTGTTGGCACATGTTTAGCCTATTGTCCACAATTACTCCAAGATCTTTTTCTTTTTCAGTTCTGTTGAGCCACATATTCCCCATCTTGTATCGATACATTTGGTTTCTTTTGCCTAGGTGAAGAACTTGGCACTTGTCCTTATTGAATCTCATTCTGCTGCTTTCAGCATAGTGTTCAAGTTTATCAAGATCACCCTGGATCTTCATTCTGTCTTTTAGGGTGTTTGCTATTCCATCCAGTTTGGTATCATCTGCAAATCTGATTGTCTTTCCTTGTACTTCCTCATCTAAATCATTAATAAAGATGCTGAAGAGCACATGGAAGACTTCAAGGCTATTGCTCCATGTCATATGTTGCACCTAAACTCAACAGAATGTGGCACATCCAGTTTTATGAGGCACATCACACATGTTTAAAATTCAAGAGGGGAACACTGCCTTATGCAGAGAACTGGGAGATCAGAGAGGTCCTGCTGCAACCTGGCCATGCTTCTGCCTTTCTTCCACACCCACCAGTCTAAGTCATTTTTCTTTCCACAGAAAGCAAAGCAACCAATGGAAGGGGGTTCCTCTTCCCTTTTGTTCATTCTCTTGTTTCCTACCTTCTCACCACCCATGTTTCAAAAACACAGGTCTACTGCCACCATATTGAGTTAGAGCAGGGTTTTCCAGCATGGTGCCTGATCATATGTTTAATTACATTACAAATAAAAATCTGGAAAGCTGGAATATTGCCAAGCAAAGTACTGCTCTCCAGTGTCATCTTTACCTGAGTTCAAAAGAGTGTTTTTGCATTTTGGAGCTCTAAGCCCCAACATCTATCGAATATTTATCTTTTAATGCCAAACTGATATTCTTCAACACTTGCATAGTTGAGTGTGTTTACTTATTTACCTCAGTGTAAATACATGGCCATGGTTCAGATCAGAACCACGGATCTCCAAACTGTCCCTTTTCCCTTTTCATCCTGAAATTCCATCTCTAGCACTATACCAGGGAGCAGGGAGAGGAGTGGACAAGTAAAACAAATATAAACATCTCCATTGGATCAATGAGACTTTGACCCTGGTTTTTTTTTAACCTTCCCCTGGGAGTGGGGAGGGATTTTAGCACAAGAACAGGAGGGTGATTAATCTCCACATGGCACATGCTTGAGCCAAATCAGGGCCTTGCACTTACTCTGAAGTGACCCAGTCAATCACACATAAGTTTTCTATGCCTGATTTGAAGAATGGATCACTCTTTCACATTTCCAAGTGTGCCCACCAACACCAATAAGTTGGTGACCCCTGAACTGGATCCTGCATCTGAGGAAATGAGGATTAGCAAGGGAAGACCACAGCTTCCTTTTAATTGCTATCAAAGCTAGCATTTTGAAATCCAATAATTTAAGATGCCTGCACTATTTCCCTCTTGAGGCAGTGAATGAAGGCTTTTCCACAGATGCACAGATTTAATAATTATCGCTGTTCCTTTTTTGTCCTTGTTTAGTGCTTTAATCTCTGTAATTAAAGCATCTAGCTGCCACAGTGATAAGCACCACAGAAATATGCACTGTATAATCAAACTAGCTATTAGCATACCAAATAATGAAGAAGAACACGACACGGGACCTTTCTTGGTATTTGAAAGGAAAGTTAAATGCTCCTTGGGCACAGGCTGAAAGTAGTGACAGTCCTGGGTTTCATGGGGCAAGTGTCACATGCAACATCCACTGATGGGAAGTTTCAGGTGGTTTGGTGCTTCTGTGGATTGCAATCTGCACAGTTGGAATGCTGTTACTTGAGCTGGGCAGTTATTCCATTGCCCGATCTTCCCAACCTGACTCCCTCAAAATATTTTCAAGTTCCCCTCAGGTCCAGCTGGCATGGCTGTGGGTCAAGAAGGCTGGGAAGTGTATTCCCAGATATTGGCAGAGTACCAGCTTATGGAAGACTGGCCTAGCCCTTATAACTGAACAAACTGCTTGTTACATGGTTGGATGGGACTTACACAGAATTTATACAAAAAATCAAGCTTTAGCTCTGTCAGGCTGGAGGTCTCCCTAAACTGGATTCCTTTGCATCAGCTTAGGGAGGCATGTCACAATTCTTCTATATCCAAGTTTAGAGACCTTCCCTGAGATTGCACAGTACCCCTTTGAAACAGTAGCTTGCATCTTCCAGGGGGATCATACAAGGCTTATCAGAAACTGCATGGCATTTCAGCCAAGCTTATGAAGCTTCCCCATACCTATCGTGTTTTTGGAAATTAGTGGTGATGATCGAATAGTAAATAGAATTGCATGCTAAATATGATATACCAGTGCCTTTCAATGTATTTTCTGGGGAAAAGTGATTTCATTGAACATTTATCTTAGATTCCTCAATTAGAAAAGCTAAGAGAAAGCTTGTTTGTCACTAATAATTCTAGTCTATAACAGCCAACTACAGGCGTGGAGTATGTTTTAGAATGGGGTTAGGAACTGGACCACACAGCAAGAGATAAGTGGCAGGCAAGGGAGTGAAACCCCATCTGCAGCCACTCCCCAGCACCAGCACCCCCACCTCAGCCCACCAGGCACCAGACTTTCCCAAGGAGCATGCAACCCTCGTCTCCTGTTCCGATGACAGTGTGAACCCTGCTGCAAACCACGCATGTGAGGGATCCAGGCCCACGAAACTCCAATGCCCAGGGATCCAAGGAGGAGCTGAGGTGGCGATACCAGTGATGGGGAGCGGCCACAAACACAGACCAATCCTCACTCACCTGCCCCCCTCGGCCCACACCCCCACTGTGCGGCCCAGCTCCTAACAGCTCTCACTGATTCTGCCTTGTGGTGAGTTGTATGATTATTTCATTATTTATTACAGTGTTATAATAATAGAAATAAAGTGCACAAGAAATACAACGCATTTGAATCATCCCAAAACTATCCCCTGCAGTCCATGGAAAAATTGTCTTCCATGAAACCAGTCCCTGTTGCTAAATAGGTTGGGATCCACTGTTTTAGAATGTTAGAATTTACTACATATCCTAGGTTACACCCCAGAATCCTCTACAAAGCCATGGGTAGACACAGAGAATTTTCATGTAGGAAAGAACATATCCTAACAGAAAACAGATGATGACAAATTTGGGCATCAGTGCAATATTCAGTGTTAGCTTTGACCACAGCCAAAATACTAATATGATTGCCTTTCAACTATCAAACAACCTCACGGGCTTGTTGTTGTCAGAATAAGATTGAGAGGAGGATGAGGAGGAGAATTATGTAAGCCACCTTGAGTTTTATGAAAGGAAAAAAGGCTGGATATTAAATAAATTAATAAATATTAATAGTCATGTCAAAAATTTAAATTTAATCTCACTGGGCATCAAAGAACCTAGAGAATAGTCCAGATCAAAACCAGCAAAGCAGTTATTGTTCCAGATGGACATTTGTTTTAGCTGTACTTGTGGTTGTGTGAAAAATGCCAATATAGAAAGGAGGAAGATTAGGAGGCATGGGACTGTGTGTTGCAAATCTATCAGGCTAAAGGAAACAAAATACTAAAGACAGAAAATCCAGCGTATCTTTATTTCCGGCACTGGGATGTGTGTTACATTCCAGGCAATATCTAATGTACATGCTAATCTGGCAGAATTTAAAAATGTGGTTTGCCAGTTCATGCTGAAAGAAGAGTGTGTTGTGGTGGGGGGGGGGGGAGATGTATTTAAAGGCACAGCTATTAAATCTAAGCCAGTTCCTAAGTCATTAAGTGATAGTATCAGGATCCAGGCTGCTCTGGCAGCAGGAACAAAGACCACCACCACCAGGACTGGTTGCAGGGCCTGCTGGAGCTCTCCATCTACTGGTAAGTGCCAGCTGGGACTCCTGGGAAAAGAGCTATATGAAACCAAGCTCTTCTCTCCAGAAGTGGTCCCAGCAACACTGGTCCTTCTATTAGCTGTACTGCCTGCATCTTGCCTGCCTGTTCCTGCAGTGTATCCTGCCTTGCCTTGTTTTAAATATTATATATGTATGTATGTATAACAGTTTAAATAAATAAAGGTCGCCTGAGCTTCTCAAGTCAGTTTGCCGATGTGCCTGTATCCTGCCTCACTGTGTATTTTACCTTGCCATGTTTCCTGCCTTGTCATGTAGCCTCAGCAATGCAGGTCTGTCTGCTAGCTGTGGCTCAGCTCCTGCATCTTGCCTGACCCTTGCTGCACTGGGTTCCTGCATTTCTTGCCTTGCCATGTATCCTGCCTGATGCATGCTGTGTATCCTTTCCAAGGTACCTGCACCTCCGTTTGTCCTCCTGGTTCTTGCCCTTCCTGCTTGTTCCTGACCATGTCCTTCTGCTCTGGTATGCACATCTGGTTCCTTACCCTGGCTTGTTTGGTTGATGCAACTGGAACTTTGCTATTGGACTTGGCATTAAACCTTCATTCAGACCCCAACTCTGTAGCCCTGGTCCTGGTGCCTCTGTTTGGTCTTGCACTACTCACATCCCAACCCTGGACCCTGACAATAGATAACATAGCTAGATTCATAATTACTGACTGGAGTGGTATTTTACAAAATATTACAGCTTTCTTTTAAAAATAGGAATGGAAGATGCTGAAACTACATTAATAGTTTGCTGGTATCTAGGAGTAGCTACCTTCTACCATATGTCATCTTGTTAGTTTTTTCCCCCTTCACCTCTCTGCTATGAAGGCAAGAAGACAAGTTTTCCCCATTAAGTATAATTGTGATAATTCTGGAGTAGACAGGGGTCAGCAGGACAGAGAGTATAGAAAGATTAGAAAGAAAACATATTGCATGTTGAGAGAGAGAGATTGAGAGAGAGTGTGTGTGTGTGTCTCTAAGGTCTTGGAAGCAGGGCTTAAGATACCAATGACTGAAAATTTATTCTAAATAAACAGACTTGCTAATTAGACATTATGTTTATATAACACAGTCATCAGAATTAAAGGAACAGGAAACAATCATGGCTTCTTATTAATTTCTTATGATTTGTTTTCTTTTTAAACACATCCATATTCAGTTTACTAATTTAACTACTACCACATTTTCCCTTTGTGTTTGGGTATATGGCATAATTTTTAAAAATTCGTTATGCTTTGTTGCAGACTAGAGCATACTATTTGCATTTAAGCAAACTACATCTCCCTTAACTCACTTAACAAGTATCCTACCAATCGTATTTATCCTTTGTGTGATGGTGTCTCCAAACCTTGCACCAAAGGATCAGCTTTTGAACCATTCCAAGTCTCTGCTTTTGGACCCAGAAGCCCCAGCTCACCAAAGGCAAACTTCATGTTAGGGATTTTAGGGAAAGAACTGAAAATAAAACCAGCCGAGATCATACCACCCTAATATAAATCAACGGTTCATACTAGTGCCATTGAATCCATTCTTCCAGAGTTTGCAGACTTCCTTTTGGCACTGGGCCTTGTCTTAGAAAGACTGAACTGAGAGGAAGTTCAAAAACCCTTGTGGAGCTGTCAACCTTCTTCTGTATCATGTGCAGCATAAACAAAGGCTACTTGGTTCACACAAGGCTCGAATTTGAGGGGCACTATGCACACACTGGACTCATTCACCAGGAACTCAGACTCACAGCCACAACAACGTGGAGCAGAGCCTGGGGAGCCAAGTCCAGGGAACCTAATGGATTCCCACCCACAAAATTTTCCTCACACATCCTGTGCACATGTACTTCAAATATGGTTCTGAGCAACATACCTAAGAAAGGATATTGTACAATAAAATATCTTAAGTCACTTTCTTTGAAATCTTGTAATGACAAATTGAAAAGTCAGGGCATTAATACACTGGATGAAGTTTTGTGACAAATAAGACCAACCTGAATATAGGTTTTTTTTATTCAGAAGTGAGTCTTAGTATGTTCAGTGGGCTTACTCCGAGGTCTCCGTGCAGATGCACAGGAAAGCTGACATTCTTCTGTAAATGTAGAAATGACTAACATTGCAGTGTTAAGCTTAGAAACTTCACAGTGGTCCTGTCTGAAATGAAAAGAAGATGCCATGCAACCCCATGCTGTGCATTTTCCTCAGAATGAAGAAACCAATTTAAGCACAAGGGCTGCATTCCATTTTGGGAAAGCTTTTGGGGTCATATTCCAGGACTGGGCAGGGAAAAAGGGAAGAAGCCAAAGTTACAAAATGACCACAAATTTTAGCTTGAAGTTCATTCTTCTAGAACCATTTTAAACTTTTAGAATCGCAGGGAGAGGGTTGCACAAAACTGTAAAATCAGGCACAGTTGGAGGAAAGAGGATGTGGTCCTTGAGGAATCTCAGAGGGCCATCGTGCCACCCTGGAAGGACTAGATTTACTCCCTGTGCCCCACATCCTGTAGACATGGACTTTGGCTATCAGCAATGATTATTTTCTTGTATAAAAATAAATCTCATCAAGTTCAACAGATGTAAGTCCCTTCAAGAATGAATAGATGTCAACAAGGCCAACAAGGTATTAAAAGAAGGCCAACTTAATGGAAGTTTAAAAATGCAATCCTCTCAGAAATATAAGAGGAGTTAGTCTAAGAGATTATTAGTCTCAGTGCAAGTTTTTCAGAAGATCATCCTGAGAGAGATCTCTGGCACCAGCCATCCTGAATATGATTTGATAGAAAACAAGTCCCCCACCCACCCCATCCAAAGATGGATAGGACTGGCCCCAGATGGTGCTCTGATTTAGAGTAAGCACACATATCCCAAATATGAATCAGGATCATGTGCTTCATTATTGTCCAGAACATAGTGCTCCAATGAGGTTGTTCCCTCCTAAAGGGGGTGGAATTCCAGGTTGAAAATAAGCTTGGGAAGAAAGCTTAATCCCTCTCCCTAGAACATTTTGGCCCTGATTCAAGTCATGTCCACACATGCTTCCTATGATATAAACAAAACAATCACATATGGAAGAATATTTGGTTTGGCACTCAACAGAGGGAGATTTCACTTCTCTGTACAATTTGTATACAAATTACAACACAGAGCTACACAATCAAGCTACTCTACTTCCACACCAAAACAGATGTTTGTAAGTGCTTTCCCCCAGCTTTGGCTGATTCATCAGCTGCGCCCCTACCTGGAGTATGACTGCCTTGCTGGGGACTTCCCGTCTTGACTTCTGTAACGCGCTCTACGTGGGGCTACCCTCGAAGACGGTCCAGATACTCCAATTGGTTCAAAATAGAGCTGTCAGGCTGCTGACAGGGACTGGACGTTATGTTCACATGACTCCAGTTCTCCGTCAGCTTCACTGGCTCCCCATTGAAGTCCGGGCCCAATTCAAGGTGTTGGTGATGACCTATAAAGCCCTAAACGGCTTGGGTCCTGGTTACCTGA
>NW_025335587.1:7107812-7255281 GCF_004798865.1 Varanus komodoensis
CCAGGCGAAGACCTTTTTATTTAAGCAGCATTTTAAATGTTAATATTATTGAATTTTATCTGGCCAGGGCGGCTTATTTTATATTGTTTTTTTCCTAATGTATATATTTTAATTTTTATTTATGTGGATCTAATTTATTGTTGTAAGCTGCCCCGAGGCTTCCGCGAATGGGGCGGCATAAAAATGTTTTAATAAATAAATAAATAAATAAATAAATAGGCAGGATCTTATTAAATTGTCCATTTAACATTACAGAGGGTAATTCATTGAAATGAGTGAGCAAAAAGGCTCTCCTGTAATTGAAAATAGTGTACATATATACAAAGCTCTAATGATACAGATACTGGAGTTCTGGCTCTACTAATCTCTGTATAACAGAACTCTGGCTTCACATGTCACAAGAAATAATGCTGTGTGATTTCTGTGGTGCGTTTTTTGTCTGGGTGTTCCTGACGGATGGTTTCCATCTTCATTCAGTCATCCGACCACTTGAAATTCAATTAATACTGGATGGCTGGAGCAATTTCTGCAACTTCTGCTCTTTTCCCAGGACTCTGTAGTACCAGGTCTGTGGAAACCATGATGCCAGGTTCAGATGACCAAAGAAACCATGGTGAAGTGTGGAAACCATAGAATAGAATGTTTTGGTTTCTAAAAAACCAAATGCACCAGGCCAAATTACCATGACAAGATTTGGACAACACAACAGGTCTTCCTGTGCAAAAAATCACTATGGCTTGTGATGTTGTGTGAACCCACCCAGTATTTCATCTGAACCTAGTCAGTGTGGTATGCTTGGTTTCTGGAAACCATGGACAAAAAGAATGAGCTGTGTATGCCTCACTGCTGTTTGTCATGATGCCCAGGTCTAGGAGCCCCACTTTGATGTCTGTGGTAAAAAACACCACTGAGTTCCATGGAAAGAGTAGCAACAGAAGAGTCCACTGTAGCAATCCAGTCTCTACTATGCACAGATTCCTAACAATGCACATGTCAGAAATTGCTTTGTTCTGGGTGCTGTGACTGTCACCCTATTCACTTTCTGCAACAGGCAAAAATGGGTAAATGCATGGGAAGAGAAAGGGAAATCGTTTATTTTAATGTTTAAAAATCCCTTTGGGACTGAATTAGTTGAAAGTGCTAGAGACAGAGGTACAAGGAGGTGAGCGATGCACAACCCACCTCAAAACTTCAGTGGCCCAGTCAGGAAGAGGAAACTGAGGTAAACAGAAAACAATACTGGAAAGAAGTGGATTTTGCTTGTGGGTGCTTCTGGTCTACGTGGTGCGAACAGGATAATGGACGGAAATTGCATTTACATGGAAATTACATGACTGGTTGGTTGAGGCAACAAACAAACAAACAAAAACAGGCTGTGGAAACTGTGGGGTTGCTTGTCATAATGCATGAATCCAGCCATTGGACCTCATGCTAATTAATAAGAAGGGCCCAAAAATCTCATGTTATAATCAGGAGTTAGGAGTTTACAGCACAATCCTAAGTATGCTTACTCTGAACTGAGCCCCGGTGTATTCAGAGGTACTTCTTTCCAAGGAATTATATGGAGCATTATTGCCTTAAAGCCTAGAAACAATTGCACACATTTCTTCATGGCAAGCACAGAGAATACTTATCCCACTGAGCATAGATACTTTTGTTGTTGTTCATGTCAACTACTATGAAAAGAAAAATATTTTAGACTACAGAGAGCTACTATTCAGCCTTCAGACTCAGTGATCCATACTTTTCAGAACACTTCATGCATTTGCCATAATGTGTCCTATTCTGGAGGTCACTCTTGGAGCTAAGAGTGAAGATTTCCTTTGCTAGTAGAGACCAAGGTTGATTTAATCCACAGATGAGCAACTTGTGGCCCTCCAGATGTTATCTGACTGCAATTCACATCAACTCTCATCATCATCTCTGTGGGCTAGACCGGAGGAGAGATGCACTGCAGCAACTCTAGAGGGCCACACATTGTCCACTGCTGGAATCCGATACAAAACAGTAGCCAGGCTGGTGTCTTCAGAAACTCAGAAGCTTCTTGTTCATCCACAATGTATAGTCCTCTTGGTCATTCAGCCTCTGATATTGAAGTTCTGCTTAGCTATCAGGCTCAATAGCCATTGCTATACAATCCATTAACTTGTTCAATTCTTTTTAAAGCCATGGCCCCATCTCATGGCTGAAAGTGGAATCCTATGCATGTCTACTCAGAAATAAGGTGCTTTGTCCCTATTTCAGGGTCCGTGTCTCCTTAACTTGGAATTATTTTATAAATGTATTTATTTTATTAACATTTGATAAAAATTCCCCTGGGAAAAACTTTATTGTTGTGTCTCCCATCTACCTGTCCAAAGGTAGAGTAGACAGTACATTGTGGAACAGCTTAAACACAACAAAAAGACAAAAATGTCCACAGAATAATTCAAGTGGAGTTTGTTTCCAAATGATCATATTTAAGTGCATTCATAGAAACATAGAAAACATAGAAACAGAGCGAGTCAGAAGGGGCCTCTCAGGCCATCTAGTCTGACCTCCGGCACCAGCCGGCTCCGCTCACAACATGCCCACCATGTGGACGTCCAGCCTATCCTTGAGCACCCGCACCGATGGGGCCTCAACGACCTCTCGTGGAAGTCCATTCCACACCCTCGGCGTCCTGACTGTCAGGAAGTGCTTCCTGGCATCCAAATGGAACCTTGGCTCCCTGAGCTTTGCTCCATAAGGAGGAGTCCAAATCATCTTAGCTTCATTTATTTCCTTATTGTGCTTAATAGTCACATGTTTCATTTATAAAATATATAAACAATGTATTTCCTACATAAATTGGGCCTCTAGGATAGTGTGGAGTAGCAACAGAAGGGATGAAACAATGTTGCATATGCGATATCCCTGGATACCTTTGAAGAGGCCTCATTCCAGCAGCCTAGAAGGGCTGCCACGGTACAGTTCTGCTGGCTTCCAATCTGTAACCACTGGACAATGCTCCCCAAAGAGTCCCCACACTCTTTTTTAGCTACAAAAGGCCAGGGACAGAGGCATTAACATGGATTAAGAAACACCTAGTCAGAATTTCTCCACATCAGAAGATGCAGATTTACGTAACTAAGGAGTTACACAAAGAACATAGAATTGTAGTCAGAGAAATAAAACAAAACCTTTTTCATAGTATATATTATCTAGCCAGGTCAAGCTTATAGAAGACTAGAGTTTGTTTATTTGTTTGTTTGTTTCATTTTTATACCACTCAATAGCGAAAAGTGGTTAACCAAGTTATGTAATCCAAACAACTTAATGCAGTATATTCTATCTTAGCATTGCATCACATCATGCCTCATTGCTATCTGGTTCATAAACACTCAAGACAGTGGGTTCCTTGCCAGCCGGTAAGGAACCCTGGTGCTACAGTAAAGCCACTGAGAGCAAGAAGCTTATCCAACTCAGTCTCTTTGGGATCTTGAACAGTTAGCAGAAATGAAAAGGAAAACCTCAAAACTCACTGACTTCTGCACTGTGAGCAATAAGTATTTCCCAGCCTAGGAAATGCTGAAATAATCTCTAGTGTGTATAGATTTTTACAAGATGACAGCTGGAACAATGTTACAACCATGGGTAGTTGACAGAACAGTTTGCTGAACACAGTATTATTAAAGTATTTTCATTTTCTGGCTGCAGACATTTCCTTTCCTTGTGCATTCATGAACAGCCTGCATCCATTTATTCACTTTTCATTTAATGTTTTATGCATATTTGATTAATTCTACCTACAAAAAAGAATCAATAATGCAGAATAACTACTGAATTTCATCCTAGAATGGTTAAATAGATGCCACAATACAATTAGCTGCAGATGGCCAAGGCTGTTTTACCTACATGTACCACTCATTTGGAGACTGCGGGTGGCACAGTGGTTTAAACTGCTGAGCTGCTGGGCTGGTTGATTGAAAGGTCGACAGTTCGAATCCGTAAGATGGGGTGAGCTCCCGTGCTTCATCCCAGCTCCTGCCAACCTTGCAGTTCGAAAGCATGCAAATGCAAGTAGATAAATAGGTACCACTTCGGTGGGCAGGTAACAGCGTTCCATGCACCTCGGTGTTTAGTCATGCTGGTCACATGACCATAGGAACTGTCTGCGGACAAATGCTGGCTCCCTCGGCTAGGAAATGGAGATGAGCACTGCCCCCAAGAGTCAGACATGACTGGACTTTAATGTCATGGGGAAACCGTTACCTTTACTCTCCTCATTTGAGTGGTAAAATGGAAAAATACTAGCAAGCTAAGTTCTATAAGAAAAGCCAGCACATGGATGATAAGTGGTGAGGATTTATGAAAACCCCTTTACAGCACTGCAGTGCACAGATCCATAAACTTGAAATTTGCAGTTCGGAGACATTGAAGTTTATATTCTCTAATTCCCTTATTAGCAACAACCATGGTATTGGTGTTGCTTAAGTATCCTGGACTGGGGAGGAAGGAAGGAAAATGTCTGTAAGTAACATGACCAGTATCAATCACCATAAGTGGTCATAAGTACCTCCTTAAGCCCCTTGGAAAAAACCACACAAACACACAGTTATTTTCTACTATCAATATTAAGCTGCAGAATTTCAATGTATATGTGTCAGGGCTAGGGAAAAAGGGACAAAGAAACCAAACATCACACCTTTTATAAAATGCTTTCAGGCAAGTTGTGAAAAACATTAAGGCAAGCCTATGCCCCACTGGCACTGTCTGGGAGAGCACAGGATTGTTCAGAGTCTGGGCACCAAGTCCTCTGACCTTGATCCTTGGACTCTGAAGGCCAAGCCCACACCCTACCCATTTCCAGCTGGCACGCCAAGAACTGTGCCAGATTCTTCCCCTCAAGGTGGCAACTGGTCCTCACAGAACCATAAAGGGGAAAGGAGCAGAGAAAAGAGGTAAGACCATGGGGGCTGCACCAATTTCAGTCAATGTTGTAGCCTCCTGCCCTTCCCCTTCCTGAGGTTAAATCTAGATGGCCAAAAGAGGTAACTTGATAAAATGTAGGCTGGAGCCCACGGCGGCAGCAGAGTCCTCTGCCACCATGCATTGCTTTGAATGCTTGTAAGTCTCCCACTCCAGAAGCTCACAAGCATCTGTTACAGCTGTAACCAGACTGAGTCTCAGGTACATTACCAAATTTGCAGATCTTTTTCTAAAGTATCCTGGTATTCCTAGTCTGGATCTAAACAGTGGCAGAAAGAGAAAGAGGTTTAGTCCTTTCCTGATGAACCCATCCCACTCAGGATAGTAGTTTGTTTCTTTGTTACACTTAGGTCCCAACTTTCCTCCAAAAGCTCAAGGGATCAGGTGTACTCCCCTTCCATCATTTTATCTGTACAACAACCCAGAAAAGTGGATACCTGAAGGAATGTCTTTTTCCCTATATGCCCTCCCACTCCCTAAGATCTGCAGCAGAGGCCCTGCTCCGGGAACCTTCCTTGAAGAAGGTTAGGAGAAAACTTAGAGGAGGGCCTTCTCTGTGGTGGCGCCCCAGCTGTAGAATGTGTTCTCCAGAAAGGTTTGCCTGGCACCAACATTATATGCTTTTTGGCGCCAGGTCAAGACCTTTTTATTTACCCAATATTTTAAAGTTTAAATATTTTAATTATGATTTTATTGATATCCTGAGTCATGTGTTATTTTGTTGTTGACTGATGTATTTATTAGGTATTTTATATTGTAAGCCATCCAGAGATGAACCATAATGGACCAGATAAAAGTATCCTAATAAATAAATAAATAATACACAAACAAACCCATGTCTCCCCAGTCCTAGTCCATCACTCTGATCACTGTGGCACACAGACTATTTTTAGTTATTTATTTATTTACCCCAGAAGGAAAGCTGCTGTGGACACACATAGCACTTTTGGGTAGGGAAGATTATTTTCACCTAGGAAAATTGTACAGGAGAGACCTGGTTCACTCATTTCCCCTGAGCTTCAGTCCCACCCTTGGAGACCTGGCAACTGCTATGGTAAAGGTGAACAGCAGTGCAATTATACATTTAACATATCTTGTAGTTTTGCACTTAAATATATGCATGAAGCTTGCCCAAATGATTGTTTTGTGCATAGATTAGACTTCAGAGATATATTTCCGACGTGTATCCATCGCCCCATTTTCCTTTCTGAATAGCAGGCCAGAGACTAGTTTCAGAACTATATGAATGCCAAAAGGCAGATGAGCAGCCACCTCTCACTTCTGCCTTTTGTCTATTTAAATGTCCAAGGGAGAACTTTCCTTTAACTTTATAGAAGGACACAAACCAAAAGCACATGTCAAGTAGCCAGTGTGGTATAGTAGTGAAAGTGTTGGCTGGGGACTCAGGAGATCCAGATTCTGGTCCCAGCTCTGTCCGTGCATCTCACTGGGTAGCTTTGGGGCAGTCACTGACTCCACCTACCTTACTATCCTACCTCACAAGGTTGTTGTGAGTAAAATGAGAGAACTGCCTAGAGAGTCCTAGGGGACTATTAGTGTGATATATAAGCTTAATAATAAATAACAAACAATATAAAATACAATGGTGAGAGGGACATTATGTAAGCTACCTAGAGTTCCTCACAGGAAAATAAAGGTGTGATTTAAATAACACTACATTACATTACTAAATGTTACTGGACTCTAGAAATTACATATGGAACAAACTTCTCTGTCCATACAAAACCAGCACTGTGGATTTCAACCCAACCTTTCTTCTGACAAGCTAGTTCAAAATAATACTTTAAATAAGGGAACATTCAAATATTCCTTTCATCCACAGTCCAGCAAAAGATACATGGCAGTATTTATGTATGTATTTGTTTTTGCTGGTATAGCTCATTGGCTGGATATCTGACATTTGTGCAAATTGAAGATCTGAATACTGAAGGCATTAATTTTTATTTTTTACTCAGCTAATGCAGCCATTACAATACGGCCATTAAGGTCAATGTGACTCAATATTTCATTGGGCCTACTCTACATATGACTAAGTCTTGAGCCAGCCACATGCAAATATTGAATAAATTGTCTCCATTTACTCTTAGGAGAAGTGTTTCCATTTACTGTCGTGACTTGAACAGCTATGTTTTCAGAATCTATTTCTGAAAAATATACTGCAATACAGCCTCCTTTGCACACTGCTTTCTCAAAGCCTGCCCACCCTTCCTATTCCTCTCTTCCCTGGACTCTGAGAAGCCTGGCAGCGAGCCTGTGTTAGAGCAGCCCTTTCTGCAAGATGTAGTAACTCTGAAAATAAATCAGTTAACTTTCTAAAACCTGTGCAGTCCCTGAATGTGTAATCAAGATTCAACAGGAAATATTCATGATTTTGTGAGTGCGAATGCATAAGAGATCAGATTGAACACTAGCTATAAGAGGAACATAAGTACATGGAAAGCATTCTGGTGGATCAGACAAAAGTCCAGCATTCTTTCTTTTAGTGGCCTGTGAACAGGTGGAACTTCAGTGCAGTATCACGCTACCACTTGCATTCCCCGGTGACTGCATCTCCATTACAATACATATTCACTGTGTCAAGAAATGCCATGTAAATGACTATTGCTATGTAATGCTTGGTGAGATATCTGTAAAGCTATAATATATCTGAGTAGATTTGAGGCGTTGTTTTGTTACTGCCAAAGACCTGTGCGGTAGCTATTCCGTTACATTCTAAAGGGTGAGGTAGAGAACTTGAAAATGCAATTGTGATTCAGTGGAAATCCAAACTAGGAGGAAAAAAAGAAGCTAGGCAGCAACAGTTAAGGAATGAACTTTTAGTCTGAGAGAGTGAGAGACCAGCTAGATGTCTGTTAGGCTGTGCATGATGTTTTAGAAGGGCTCAGAAAAAGCTGAATATTAAGCTATACTTTCAGTATGGAATGACCATATGGGGTGCATTGAGGTGATAAGTAGACAAGACAGAGGAAACGCAGTGAACGTTATTTACCTAGACTTTGGCAAAGCCTTCAACAAACTCCCCTTGACATCCTAATAAATAAAATAGCAAAATGTGGGCTTAAGAGAACTACTATTAGGTGGATCCAAAACTGGCTTCACAATAGGTCACAGAGAGTGATCATCCAAGGTAGCTTCTCAACCTGGAGAGAAGCTACTAGTGGGGTATCACAGGGCTCAGTCCTGAGACCAGTACTGTTCGACATCTCTATTAATTATCTTGATGAGGAAATCCAGGGAAAGATAATTAAATTTGTGGATGATACTAAACTGGGTGGAATAGCTAACACCCTGGAGAATAAAAAGAAGATCCAGGGAGACCTAGATGAGCTTGAATGTTGGGTGGAAATCAACAGAATCAAATTCAACAGGGACAAAAGCCAAGTTCTGCATCTAGGCAAAATAAATCTTTTTTTAAAAAAATCAGCCACATACCTACAAGATGGAGAGTACTTGGTTCAATAGTACTGAGAGTGAAAGGGACCTTGGAGTTGCAGACAACAATCTAAATGTGAACCAGCAGTGTGATGCAGTCACAAAAAAAAGGCATACTCTATCCTGGGATGCACGAACAGAGGTATCACTTCCAGAAATAGAGAAGTACTTATTCTCCTCTACTCTGCACAAGCCAGACCTCACCTGCGATACAGCATTCGGTTTTGGGCACCCAGGTAGCAGAGCAGTATGGCGGTGGAAGCAGCTGCCAAGAGAAGTTGCATGCTCTTCCACACTAGAGGCATTCAAGAAGAAAATAGGCAGCTATCTGAGTAGGAATGGTATAACTGGCATCCTGTACCAGAAGGGATTTGGCCCTGATGGCCTTCTTGGCCTCTTCTGACCCAACTATTCTATTATTCTATGATTCTGTGTGCTCAGTCTGGTAGTGAATGCATCTACCTGGGAGGGTCATGGAATTTCACCTGAGGCAAAAGTGGTTAAAAAGGTTGTAAAACCAACACTAATGACAATACTAAGGCATTGTCACTACACACTCTTCTGAATACCAAGTAAATATTAGTAAAACCCCTTATATATAAAATACCCTGTTAATAGTTCATCTAATCTCCAGTGCTGGTGCCTATGCCTCTAATGTCAGATTCTAGGATGTATTAAAATATTCTACCTGAAGTAGTAGCAACAGAAAAGGTTCAGCTAGAAGAACCCTGACCTAGACCGGCAGACAGTTCCTGAAATATAAGGATTTGCTGGAAATAAGATGCCCCACAGGGGAAGGAGGGAAGACGTTTCTCCATAAGAGGTGACAATGCTGGGACTATGAAATCCCCCATAACTCTGTGTTTGTGCGGATGGGAATAAGACACAGGGCCAGTACTGTAATTGTCACACACAGGAGCACACCCATCTAAAGAAATGCATATAGGGCTGCACTATAGAACTTCTTGAGTACAGAAAACCTTTTTTCAATTAACTTCTTTTATCAAAAGTAGTCGGAACCCATCTCTGAAAAATCATGTAATAAAAGGAGCACCAGTGACCTTAATTTGCCACAGAGACATTTGATGGGTAAAAGAAGCTGCTCTACTAATATTGTTGAAGTGCTATACACTGCTTAATGAGAGAGGTCTTCAACCCAGAGGCTCCATGTTAATTACAAAGGGATGTTTAATGAAGAAGGGCATAATTATCTAACCTTGTCATCTATGGAATTAACAGGCCATGATAATGAAGGGAACTCACAAAGCAAAGACACTTCCAAATCAAATGTGTATATGTTTCTAAATATGAATTGTGTGTACATACATATAGTAAAAACTTTCTAAATTTGTTTATATTTAAATGGAGCAACAAACATGAGCTGGAGGCTGAATTTAAGAACATCTAAAATACCAGATGTTTACACATTCTGATTATTCCTGTTAATGCATTAATTAATGGAAGGTGTGAGTTAATCAATGTAAGCTGGAGGACTAAGCAGAAAGCTTACAAAAAAAGAGACAATCTAGATGAGAAAGACATTTTTATTATGAAAATATATCTGAATATGCACAAAATAATTTCAGGTGAAACAAAACAGTGAACCCATTATGGTAAATGTTTCATTTGTAGTGTTAAAAATCCTACACATTTTTTTCATTTTTATTTTTGGAAAGAGGAACTCTAACATGGGCTTGAAAACAACAGCAGTAGCTTTTTATGCTTCATTCTGACTAATTTATTTATGCCAAGATGTCCTTAGGAAAGACTCTTTCTTAAAACATCTTCATTGGCAACAAAATGCTAGTGGTACTTTAAATTCAACACAGTATAAAGAGGTATAAGGCACTGTTTCAGAAAGTGCTCTTGCAAATATATGCAAATGCAGTTGTATAACAAAGCAATTTACATGTACCCCAAGTCTCCAAGTGAGCATATTTGCTTTGATCAAAACTTATAACAAGGTTTATCTGTAGGACATAAAAACAATGTGCCTTCAAGAAAACAGCAGTGGCTTTAGATTGCCATATCGAACCTTTTTACCATACTTGGATTGTTTTTGCAGCTCTGTGAGGGTTGTGTAAACACCTCCATAATGATACTTTATTTTTTCCTAGGTTTGTATACTTGCCAGTATGAAACTATTCTATAGATTGCAAATTGGCATGCCAAGACCTATGAGAGGACATGGATATACTTCTCATAGGTGTTGGCATGTCAGTTTGCAATCTATAGAACAGTTTCATACCTAAAATGTTGCCAAGGATTCTAGCACTTTAAAAATACATTTAAGAATTAGAATGATTTGAAGTGTTATTCCAGAAACTTTGTTCTGATATCTATAATACAACAAGGGGAATTTTCCATTTGCAAGGGGAAGGTAAGGATTAGAATGCAAACAATTAAAAGAAGGTAATAAAAATGGCTACTAAAAGGCAGCTGTATTGATTGACCAATGCACTGCATCAATCAACTAAAACCATATTCAGAAAAACAAAAGAAGAAATTCAGAGGAGCAGCACAAAGATTCAGGCATATAGCAAGGGCAGGGAGAAAACAGGGCAAAAGCACTAGAGTGAACAAGCACTAGAACTGAATATCAAACATTGTTTCCAGTAGCTGTCAAGTTACAAGTGAAAGCTGATGCAGATGGGCTGCAACCTGAGTCCAGCTGCACCATGTTAAGGCTTGTTGCATATTAGATGCTCATGACAAGAGCCAGGCCCCTGAATAGTCTTCTTCAGCAAGCTAGCACCCATTCACCTCGCCACCAGCACAGATTTTCAGTGGGGCTGGTGGTGGCCCAGCATACCAGTGTGCCTCTACAAATTCAAGGGCAGCACTTTGAGGGTCCTAGAGTACTTTGGTTAGTGCCAGGGTATTCTGAAGGTTCTGGTTCTTCCTCAGAAGATAGCTCCATGGGCAACATAATACCTGGGGTCATGAAAGCATCAGCAGCTCCTGCCTCAGTGGTGGGAATCTAAAGCATCATTGCCCCCACCTATTCTCAGGAGGCACCTTTTCCAGCACAAGTGAGTAAGAGAAGCTATGCATCTGCAATAGTGGTCATGCCAGAAAATAAAACCACTATTTTCCACGGTAGATGTTATAATATAGGCAAAGTGAGGCTTTGTACAAGGCACCTTCACTGATACTACTGGAAACAAAAGGATTTTCTCACTCAATGTTGCCATGTTGTCCAGTGCACTAATAGGGCAAAAGACTTGAAACATGTAACAATTGCAAACTTACTCTAGTGACTTTTCAATCCATAGATCTGTTTCACTTGCAAGATGGAAGAGAGTGTTGAGATGTAGAACCTGGTAATTGCATACGCAGAACTACCTTGTCACATAGTTAATTGCAGTATGATAAAATAAAGGTAATGAATAGAAATAACTTTCATCTTAATAAGGTATGCAGTGAAAGAATACTATTCAATATATACATGTACATATTATATCTGCTGTGCACATTTCTTTGCTACAGATCACCCATGCCAACTGCTAGGCGAAAGAAGAATCAAGACCTGGGTAGATTTCTTTTTGACTTAACAGAGCACTTCACCTATTGTCATTGCAAGCATATTAAAAAAAGGAACAATAAGGACAGGGGTGCTGCATATTATTTGCCACCTTCAAGGATGCACAGCAAGGCTATCATTCTGCTTTCAATCAGGCATTGCAGAAATTCAGCTATAGCCTAGTTACAGACAAATCTTCTGACAGCTCTGACACTTTCCATTTTCACTTCCCCAGTTTTGATGCTCCTTATCATTAACATGACTCCACTCTATAATTTGTGTTAAATGACTACCATTGATGAGGCTGAAGGAAATGGCTCCCAAACTTTTCATTTTGACCTTACATAAAGTCATCTAATTGGCATGGAACCTTCAGGGTAGTTTAGTGTCTACTGGACTGAAAGCTATCATCAAAGCTTCATGATTGTGCTAAGAGGTATTTTAAGTACTGCATGCAAATAGTTCCTGCACCCTCTGTGACTCATCATCAATACGATCTGCTGCGAAAAAGCAAGGATTTTGCAAATTCATAAATACTCTGACTTTCAGAGTGGGGTAACTGTCTTAGTATGTTGCAGCAAAAAACAACAGTCTGTTTTGGAGAAGGTTCTGTGGCATTGCTAACTTCATCAGATCAATATTTTGAATTCTGTTGCAAACCGAAAGCAGACTTTGCCACCCATCTTTCCTGTCTTCCATTCTCTCAGATAGGAATGTTGAAGGAATACACAACGGATTCAGGTAAATTCAGATTTTTTTTAAAAAAACCACCTTGTGGATTCTGCAGTGGAATGCCCATTTCTGATTCAGACACTTGGGCTGTTTTCGTTTTACTTTTGGGGGAGGAGCTACATTAATTCATATTAGTACTAATGTGCATTAACATTAATTAGCATTAAGTAATGCACATTTGTGCAAGAGCACCCTTGTCCTAATGTGCTTTATCTCAAATTGAATGAGATTCTATTTAAACAACCCATTTTTGTCAATGAGCAGATGACAGAATAAAAGATGTCTTACAATCTGCAAAACACAGCAGGATGGATGTAATAAATTTTGTATATCCATACTTTCAACCTTGAGAATCCAATCTGCCTGAGAACAGCATGGACTCCCAGGGGCTTCCCCATGTTGGGAATTGCTGAACTACAGCTATTAGACCTACATTTATGTTATTATTTATTATTATATTGATATCTTAACTTCTTTCCTCTTTCAAGGAACTCAGGTCACCTTACATGATCTTTCCCCTCCTCTCCATTCTATGCTCACAACAAGCATATGAAATTTATTAGGCTGAGAGTTAGTGACTGGCCCAAAGTCATTCAGTGAGCTTCATGATCAGCTGAGGTCTCGAACCATGTTCCAGGCCAGTATTCCAACCACCACACCAGAATATTGGCTCACTATATTCTGTGCTAAACTGTATTCATGAGCACAAGCAGGTGCCTTGGCCACTTAATATAGGGTGCCACACACAGGAAATACCACCAACAAAGAGGACAAAGCTTGACAGCAAATTGCATTATATAGAAGCCCAGTTGGGCATTATTGCAAGTTTGATTAAAGATACAGCACACCTCAACACATTGTGGGAGACTGTGAGCAGGTGGCTGGGGCATTGCTCAGGCTGCTGTCCAGGGGCAGTTTTGGGTAAATTCAGGCCACAGCAATTCCTTCTGAGGGTTCTTTACTTTTAAACTGGATTGAGTAGCCTTTCCATTAAAGGGTGCCTTCAAAATAGGGAACAGTCCTCTGTAAACTCTTCAAATAAAGCACTGAATTCTGTAAAAGGGATGCACGCCCGTCCTTCCTGACATTTGGATGTCTGGTACGCAGGCCTTTGCCTGTTCTTTTTCAGGGTTTGCAACCCTATGCATCCTGTGATCTTACAGGTATAGGACTCCAGAGAATGTCTATGTCCCAAAAGCTGGATGCTGTATAACTCTTTTCCCTGTGTTCTGCATGTTGCTCAGCTTAGTAAGATTTGAGGGGAAAAAATATGATGCTCAGTACAATTTCTAGCCTATGGCACTGATTTCTGTTTCTTTAACACACACACACACACACACACACACACACACACACAATATACTTACCTGCTAGATGTTTAGACACATAAATTCTAATAAAGTGAACAATGTGCTTCAAAATTAGTGTAAACACAGCAGTAAAAGCATGTGAGTTTGTTGTAGTGGATATAATATCATGTCAGCCTTCCTATGATAAACCTAAAAACTGTAACTTAATGGTTGAAAAATAATAGATTTACTTTCCATAAATTGTCTCTTGAAAGCTCGCAAGAGACAAGCTGCATTGCACCAAGCACATATTCTATGAAACTTCCATTTGTTTTAATGGCGTTTCTACAAAATTTGGCCTTGGACATGTTCCAGCACCAAATCAGCTTGAGCAAGCAGTCAAGAAGACTATTTCTGATATTTAGTCCCCTTGAATCACTAAAATGTAACTTGAACTTTGGATCCAAAGCAGAGTAAGAGCAAACAAACAGAAGCAAGGAGCAATGTGAAAATGGTATACACCATAATCTGGCTTGGTTGCATAAGAGTTTTCTGCTGAAATCTCTGGTGATCTAATAATTATTCCTAAAACAACCTGTTGAACATCCTTCTCCCACTGTGGTGTGTTCCAGATGTGCAGCTCCCACCATTCCTGTCTTGCATGGCCATTAGCTGAGATGAACTCTGAACTATGGACTTCAACAGCATGGCAAGCACCCTTCCTGCCTTGGGCTATGGCAGAAAATCCCTAACTGCTACTGGGTTGGCTGCTCAGATCTTACAGGCATACAAGGAGGCAAAGAGAAGAAGCAAACAAACAAACCCAGCAGGAATGCAGGGAAACAGTCAGCTGGTACATGAGCTGATCATAGGTACAAAGGACCAGGTAAGGACAACCAGCCATTCTAGGTGGTGAGCAGGAACAATGGATCTGCTAATTTTTACATCTAGCTTTTTATTGTCCAGTGAAACAAATTGACACTCATTTCCTGGATGCTCACGCTTTCCTTGAAATTTCATTCATTATTATTTTACCATTAATGAAAAGGGAACTGAGAGCATGACCCAGTGATGCCAGCAATGTTGTCTATCCCAGCAACTTAGCCAAGCTTCCAAAGGCAGTGCTCCAGGTCCACATTTAATGGTTTTTATTCTGGAACACCTGGTATATTCTGTATACCACACGGGTTTCCACAGAGTTCAGTACTGCTATGGACTTGCCCTTATTTGTCTACTTCAAACTATAAATTTGGCTATGCTTTAAACTCATTTATGATAACACTTCGTCATCCACAAAGCTATTCCATGTTCCAATAACTCTCTTTCCTTGGCTCTTAACATTTTCAGAGTAATCAAAGAGACAATTCATTCCAGGCATTAATATTTGCTCACTACAAAAAAGAACCTGCAGTATCATAATTCACCTGCATTCCATGTGACTGAGTGTGCTCAGTATAATACTGTTGACCACTCATGCATGGAGTTGAGTGCAATAATACACAACTGGCTGTGCTTGGGTAAGCAAAACTTCATCAAAATAAGATTTCTTCCTAACTGCTATTGGTTCGCAGACATTTATAAATGAGATGGGCATACCTGCATCCATTGCCTATAGGAAAAGCTAGAATATTTGCACATTCTTTGCTTGCAACCATGCTGTTATTTTTGAAAATCTCCCTACTCCCCCTCCTGGTCTCTTCATATAAATAACTGGGCAATGTGCACCTTCAGCAGCAGATGTACAATCAGATGATTCACCCACAACACTGTGTGCAGTTCTATGTGCATTTCTTCAGTATTGCAGCAATTTGGGATGGTACTAAGTTCTACGGATCACTGACATTTCAGCGTGTGAGCACTGATGTGAGGATGCATATGGATATCTTAAGAAGGGTAAAGTGGATGACCTGATGCTTGCAATCTTAAGGATTCCAGGAAAGTGAGACAGTATACAATGACAGAACCACCTACCATTGGTTTCATAAAGTGTTGAAAGCTACAGACATAGTCCCCAAGTCTGTCCGGAGCAACCAACCTGATTTTTGCCCAAATAAATCCAACATTGATTTCTCATGTTGCGGTTCTTACAGCCATATATTTTCCCCAAAAAACTCTTTTTCTGATTCAGTATTCAGGCACACAGCTGGTTAACTCATTTGGTAATGTTATTTACTAAACCATGGTGCTTTCATAATGGGACACTATAATTTTTGTACATTATTAAAATACAACTTTCTCAGTCACATGGCTGGGGGACTAGAACACCAGCATGACTATCAGCTGGATCACTTGTGCTTAAAAGGAAATACAAACTGAAATCCCCTCCAGTAGGTTCAAGAAGCATCATGAGAGGGGGGTGCCTGCCCTTATGAAAGACAGTCCTGTATCTGAAGGTCTCTAAAGGACTCTACAGCATTTTGAAGGCATTCTCAGTCTGAAGTATTGTCCAGTCCAAGGAAGAATCTTGAAAAGGGGAAGCTCAAGCATCTTGAAGGTGCTCCTCAGGGGATAAGCACCTGGGTGCAGACTGAGCAAGGCACATAAATCACCCAGTCACAGTCATACACATGATGGTGAGACATGTTTAAAGATGTTGGAAAAATTTGCAATGAAGTAAAATGAGTCAGGACTTCTTGGAATCTGTCCCAATGGATTCTACAGAGTCCACAGGTCTTGAAGACCAATTTATATATAATATTTTTGTGCAGATATTTATTTATTTATTCGATTTATATCCTGCCTTTTTGTACAAAGGGCTCAAGGCAGCTTACATCATTCTCCTCCTCCATCTTATCCCCACAACAACCCTGTGAGGTAGGTTGGGCTGAGAGTCTGTGACTGGCCCAATGTCACCCAGTTGGCTCCATGGCTGAGTGGGGACTAGAATCCATATTGCCTGAGTCCCAGTCCCATGCTCTTAACCACTACACCACACTGGCTCTCAGATATAGCCAGAGAAAATGCACAGAATAGAATGCGCTAATAAAAATATGCACATAGTCCTATAAAAAGCGTGAAAATACATGTTTATGAGAGGATTTGCACATTTTGGTTAATTTGCATGTTTAAAGAAAGGTAAAATTGTGCAAATGTGAATTTGGAGTGTGAATATGTACAAATCAATGTAAATGCATTATTACACATTCTGTGTCTACAATGATGATGGTGCAATGAAAGTCAGCCAAAAATCCACAAATCACCAGCAGAGTGGCTTTATCCACTGTATGTTCACACTTCCCTAGGTAGATTGTATTTCTGCTTATAATAATCATTCTAAATGTACTTCTATACACTCAGTAGTATTTTCAAAATTTATGCTAATTTCTGTTCTCCTCTTTACTTCTTTTTGGTAGTGCTCTCTTCTGACTTCCTTTCTCACAATACCTAAGTTGTCATCCTACAAAACAGGGAAATGAGGATACTTCCAAGCTAAATTTGATCAATTCAGTACTGTTCTTAAATTCTGCATATACTAAAACAGAGCTGAGCTATTGATATTCAGACATCTAATGCTGATTTGCTAACTCCTTTCTTCCTGTCTTCTGAAGTATATATCTGTCACTCTGCGCTTCATGCAAGTCCTTAAGCAGCAACTCCTTTCTTTCTGAGAAAAGGCTTATGGGGCATCTGTACAATCTCCAGGGATGCTACAGCTAAAATACTACAGTCTCTTGTGTTTCTTTCTGCTTCACCAAGAAGTGTGTAGTCCACAATAATTTAAGAGTGAATTTTCAGTTAGATATATTATTTATGTTGTACCTAGGAAATATATAATCCTGGCTACCTTGTGGGAGATCTGTGTTTTAAATACAAGCGCTATGGGGCTGCAGGGCCCAATTTTATTGCAAAGCTAGCGATAAATAATCAGCTGCATGCAGATATGAGTGCACAACTTTTGTGGCATTAATATTAATAAGGATTTCTTAGCAAAGCCCTGTGAGTGTTAGCAATGGGATGCAGGTTCAATACTAGGCATCTGAAGTAGAGTATGGCAGACCACAGGCATGGGCTAGAAGCAAAGTTCTGACTTTAATTCCCAAAACGCCAGCCATGTCCGAGCTAATCTAAAGGTTCCTTTGCTGCCAAAGGGAATCTGAAAATGGCAGCTCCAGTGTACAAATGGACAGTTCTGACCTATCACTGGAAGAAACTACCCAACTGTTAGACAAACACCTGAGATTAGTTTTCATGATGTCTCACCTAGTTTCATTCTCGTAGTAACATTGGTTCTGTAGGCAGGCATCTGGTCCCACAGTGGGAAGGTGATGGATTCTCACCATGGGATGCCAATAGTTTCAGGAATATTGCCAGCAAGAAGTCCTGCTTCTCTTTCCACTGTTGTTGTTTTGAAGGGACTTGTAGGAAATTAAATGCCAGGCATCTTGCCATCCAGGACTGTATTTGACATGAAAAATTGTTCCATGTCACCTATCGCTCTCTGCAATAAATCATCAACCCTATCTGAAAAAGATAGGGCATGAGTTCCTTTCAAAGTGACACAAATGCATAACTATTTAAAGCCTGCTGGACAAATTGGTGCCCTGGTCTAATACTGTCTTCCCTTCCAATCCATTTCCAGAAGCAAAATCAACACACCCAGTGCACAGCTAATCTGTCATCCATGACGTCAAAATGGGCTATGAATGCGCAGTGTTGACTGTACTTCTTCCATAAAAACATTTCTGCTAATAGAAGAATGCTTGGTCAATCTTTCCATTTAACCAGAGTTATTCAAAACTCAGGATCCATCTCATCCAATGATTTATGTATCATAAACATTTAGATTAACTGGGGATGTTTTATCCCTTCAGACACCCTTCATTAAAGAGAGTAAGAGCAACATCTAAATCTCATGCGGGGGTGCATAATGTAAAGATCCAGGCCCTTGCTGAGAAAATAGCACTTTGGTTTACAATTTCTTTTTTCATCATTCCATGTTGTCCCTACGGAATACAAAGCATGTTCGGGTTTGAGCATGCTCTTGGCCTAATGCCTTCTGCTGGGTCCTTGGAGAGATTGGAAAATAATAATAATGATAACAAAAGAAAAACATAACAAATGGCCACTTTGATTCCCCAGTTCTAGAGTAACACTATGCCATGATCTGTATACATGGCGGCCCCAGCTGCCCAGCTGCATGCCCTGCAACCCATGGGCTTTTTTGGCTATAGAAGACTCTGACAAAGACTAGGATCAGGCTGCCTTTCCATGGGAAGGAAGGACGATCAGTTCTATATTGCAAGAGTTGTAATGGGATTATGTAGCGACAAACAGTTGTTGTTGTTAGTCGCGAAGTCATTTCTGACCCATTGCGACCCCATGGACAACATTCCTCCAGGCCTTCCTGTCCTCCGCCATACCCCGGAGTCCACTTAAGCTCACACCAACTACTTCAGTGACTCCATCTAGCCACCTCATCCTCTGCTGTCCCCTTCTTCTTTTGCTATCTATTGTTCCTAGCATTAGACTCTTCTCCAGGGAGTCCTTCCTTCTCATTAGGTGGCCAAAGTATTTGAGTTTCATCTTCAGTATCTGGCCTTCTAAAGAGCAGTCAGAGTTGATCTCCTCTATGACTGACCGGTTTGATCACCTTGCGGTCCAAGGGACTCGCAGGAGTCTTCGCCAGCACCACAATTCAAAAGCCTCAATTCTTTGGCGCTCAGCCTTCCTTATGGTCCAACTTTCACAGCCATACATTGCAACTGGGAAAACCATAGCCTTGACTATGCGCACTTTTGTTGGCAGGGTGATGTCTCTGCTTTTTAGTATGCTGTCTAGATTTGCCATAGCTTTCTCCCAAGGAGCAAGCACTTTTAATTTCTTGGCTGCAGTCCCCATCTGCGGTGATCTTGGACCGAGGAAAATAAAATCTGTCACTACCTCCATTTCTTCCCCATCTATTTGCCAGGAAGTGAGAGGACAGATGCCATGATCTTAGTTTTCTTAATGTTGAGTTTCAAGCCAACTTTTGCACTCTCCTCCTTCACCCGCATCAAGAGGCTCTTTAGTTCCTCTTCACTTTCTGCCATGAGAGTGATATCATCACCATATCTGAGATTGTTGATATTTCTCCCAGCAATCTTAATTCCAACTGGTTATTCATCTAGGCCCGTCTTTCTCATGATGTGCTCTGCACAGAAGTTAAATAGGTAGGGCAACAGTATACAGCAGGCATGTCCAAAGTCTGGCCCGGGGGCCAATTGTGGCCCGTTTTCAAATTTTGAGTGGCCCGCAGCCTCTTCTCCCCGCCGACTCAGCCTGTCACTCATCCCTACCGGCCGGCGTTTTTCCCTTCACCGCACAGCGGTTCCTGCAGCTGTCCCCTGCTGCCTCCTGCTCCTTCAAGGCTGGTGGTAATATTTCACTAGAAGATGGCAGTAGACCTGAGTCAGCACTCTCACCGCGTGACCCTTGTGACACAAGGCTTGTGTGCCCATTTCTAAAATGCGACTGTAACTAAAAAAAGGAAAGTTGACAGCGAGGGTCGCCGCTTCCAGGACAAGTGGAAATTGGAGTATTTTTTCACTGAAATACGAAACAACTGTGTCTGCCTAATTTGCCAAGAGACTGTGGCTGTTTTCAAGGAATTCAATATCAAGAGGCACTACCAGACGAAACATGCTAACTACAACAAGCTAACTGGGAACGAACGTGGTGAAAAATTGAAGGAACTGGAAGCTGCTTTAACGGCACAGCAGCGCTTTTTCACAAGAGCCCGTGAGTCAAATGAAAATGCCACAAAGGCGAGCTACAAGGTGGCAACGCTGATTGCCAAGCACTGCAAACCTTTTACTGAGGGTGAATTTATTAAAGACTGCGTGATGAAAATGGTGGAGAAAATTTGTCCTGAGAAGAAGCAAGAGTTTGCTAATGTTTGCCTGGCTCGTAACACTGTGGTATGGAGAATTGAAGATGTTTCATCTGATATTAAGAGACAGTTAGAGGCAAAAGGAGTGGAGTTTGACTTTTTTTCGTAAGTCTGCGACGAAAGCACAGATGCATCTGACACCGCTCAGTTATTGATTTTTTTGAGAGGAGTGGACAATGACATGAACGTGAGTGAAGAGCTACTTGACCTCCAGAGCCTTAAGGACCAAACAAGAGGAACAGATTTATTTGTTTCTGTTTGTTCCACCGTAGATGACATGAAACTACCATAGAATAAAGTCATTGGGATTATTACGGATGGCGCACCTGCCATGGCTGGCGATCAAAGTGGATTATCAACCCTAGTCTGTAACAAAGTCAGCGAAGAAGGAGGCAAAGCTATAAACTCCACTGTATTATTCACCAACAAGTTCTCTGTGCCAAACATCTGAAATATGATCATGTTATGAAACCGGTGATGAAGGCTATTAATTATATTCGCTCCAAAGCCCTGTGCCACCACCAGTTTCAACAGTTTCTACTCAACATCCAGGCTGAATACGGAGATGTTGTGTATCACAATGAGGTAAGATGGCTCAGTCGGGGGTCTGCACTGCAGCGCTTCTACTCTCTTAGGGAGGAAATCAGACAATTCTTGGCAAAAAAGGGACAACCGATGCCAGAGCTATCTGATCCTGTTTGGCTGGCTAATTTTGGATTTTTAGTTGACATAACACGACATCTAAACGCGCTGAACACGAGCCTTCAGGGGCAAAATGCAGTGGTAAGCCAACTGTATTCACATATCAAAGCCTTTGGGACCAAGCTGCTACTTTTCCAAAGGCACCTGTCACAAACGCAGCCCAATACCACACATTTCCCATCACTGCAGGAAATAATGACCAGTTTTCCACAGAACAATATGACTGCGCAAATAAAGAGATATGAAGCAGACATCTCATCTCTGGCTGAGGAGTTTCAACAGCGCTTTTGGGATTTTGCAGCTATTGAAAAGGAGATCACGCTTTTTTCATCTCCTTTCTCTGTGGACCCTGATGACACTCCAGACCACCTGCAGCTGGAGCTCATTGAGCTGCAGTGTGACACCGAGTGTCGCAGTCGGCACCAACAGCTCCTTCTTGTCAACTTCTACCGCCAGCTGGATAAAGACAGGTTCCAAGAGATTTGAACATTTGCTAAGAAAATGCTGAGCTTGTTTGGTTCGACATACTTGTGCGAGAAGACATTCTTGGTTATGAACATTAACAAGAACCGCGTGAGGACGAGACTAAGTGACTTTCACCAGCGTGACATCTTGCCCATCAAAACCACTGTTTTTGAGCCAGACCTGGCCTATATAATGCAGTCGAGATCTCAGTATCACCCTTCACATTAGTGCAGTTAAGTTATTTGTTTAGTCTTGCATAAAATAGTTCATTTGCATTTAATGTTAATGGTTCAAAGAATGTCAGGCTGAATGGTCGGCCCCCACACATTTTCACCTCACCAAATCTGGCCCTCCTTGCAAAAAGTTTACAAGGAGGACTATTACCCCTGGTATACAGTCTTGCTGAACTCCTTTCTCAATTTTGAACCAAACAGTGGTTCCGCATCCAGTTCTCACTGTTGCTTCTTGACCCACATACAGGTTTCTCAAGAGACAAATAAGATGGTCTGGTACTCCCGTCTCTCTAAGAAGTTGCCACAATTTGTTGTGATCCACACAATCAAAGGCTTTAGCATAGTCAATGAAGCAGAAATAGACGTTTTTCTGGCACTCCCTAGCTTTCTCCATGATCCAGCGTATGTTGGCAATTTGTTGAATCTCCCTTGGTCGCCCTGTACGATGACCTGTGCAGGGAGAAGGACAGGGGGAGTGCTTCCCTGTTTGTTCTTCTGGACCTCTCAGCGGCTTTCGATACCATCCACCGTGGTATCCTCCTGGATAGGCTAGCGGGATTGGGGGTCGGAGGCACGGCTTTGCAGTGGTTCCGCTCCTATCTCAACGGCCGATTCCAGAAGGTGGTGCTGGGGGACTATGGCTCTGCACCATGGCAGCTATGCCATGGAGTACCACAGGGCTCCATTTTGTCCCCTTTGCTGTTTAACATCTACATGAAACCGCTGGGAGAGGTCATCAGGAGGTGTGGGCTGTGGAATCATCAGTACGCTGATGATACCCAGCTCTACCTCTCATTTTCCACCAATCCGGGTGAGGCAGTGGCTGTGCTGAACCGGTGCCTGGCCGAGGTAATGGGCTGGATGAGGGCCAACAAACTGAAGCTCAATCCAGACAAGACGGAGGTCCTGTTGGTTGGCGGATCAGGCTTCGGAGAGGGTGGATTTGACCTGGTCCTGAATGGGGTTGCACTCCCTCTTAGGGACAAGGTCCGCAGCTTCGGAGTGCTCCTCGACCCAGAGCTTTCAGTGGAAGCTCAGGTGACAACTGTGGCGAGGAGCGCTTTCCTTCAGCTTCGGCTGATTAATCAGCTGCGCCCCTACCTGGAGTACGACTGCCTGGCGACGGTAACACACGCACTGGTGACTTCCCGCCTTGACTTCTGTAACGTGCTTTATGTGGGGCTTCCCTTGAAGACGGTCTGGATACTTCAATTGGTTCAAAATAGAGCTGCCAGGTTGCTGACGGGGTCGGGGCATTATGTTCACATGACTCCAGTCCTCCGTCAGCTTCACTGGCTTCCCATTGAAGTCCGGGCCCAATTCAAGGTGTTGGTTATGACCTATAAAGCCCTAAACAGCTTGGGTCCTGGTTACCTGAAGGAGCGCTTACATCCATATATGCCCGACCGCCCCTTGAGATCTGCGGGAGAGGCCCTTCTCCGGGAACCCTCCATGAAAAAAATTAGGAGGGTAGGTACTTGGAGGAGGGCTTTCTCTGTGGTGGCACCCAATCTATGGAATGCACTCCCCAGAGAGGTCCGCCTGGCGCTGTCGTTATTTGTTTTTCGGCGCCAGGTGAAGACCTTTTTATTTAAACGTCATTTTAATTGTTAACAATATTTGCTTATTTATCTGGCCAGGGCAACTTCTTTTATATTTTATATTTATTTTATATCGTTAATTTTAATTTTATATTGTTATTTTTGTATTTTATTGTATTTTATTGTGTTGTAAGCCGCCCCGAGGCTTTGGCAAGGGGCAGCATAGAAATGTTCTAATAAAATAAAAAATAAATAAAATAAATTTGATCTCTAGTTCCTCTCCCTCTTCAAAATCCTGCCTGTACTTCTGGTAGTTCTCAGTCCACATACTGCTGGAGCCTAGCTTGTAGGATTTTGAGCATAACTTTGCTGGCATGTGAAATGAGTGCAATGGTGCAGTAGTTTGAACATTCTTTGGCATTGCCCTTCTTTGGGATCGGAATGTAAACTGACCTTTTCCAATCCTGTGGCCACTGTTGAGTAGCAGGCAGAAATAATAATACTGCATAGGAAGCTAAGCTGTATGTATTCAGACTGTTATGTATCTGGTTCAGTACTATCTACTCAGCAGTGCAGCAGCAATCTGTAGTTTCCTACATGAGGCTTTCCAGCCCTATCTGGAGATATCTTTGGTGAACCTGTGGCTTTCAGGATACAAAACATGTGTTTGTATTGTACACAACCCTGAATCATAGCCATTCTGTTGGACATGATGGAGATCATCTGGGACACTGTGCAAAATTTTAAAAAAACAGAAGCTGCCATTTTAATTTCCCCAAATGCCCTAAGGTCTCGAGTAGTGCTATGATATGAATTGTACAAAATGAATTGTACAAATTGTACAAGCTGCCCAGTGTCATGTGAGACTTTTAAGGCTATAGAATACTTGCAAAGACAATGTCAAACTGTATTCCATGGGAAGGACATTCCATTCCATATTTAACCCCTTGCCCCCTCCATTGCCATAATCTTCTGAGAAAGAGAATGAATTGCCCTCATCCTTGAAGATGTCTGAAAGTACAAAATTAGGTGAAGCCTTTAAATGGTTCTTCCCACTTTTCCAAAGGAATGGAGCTGATCATACAAGCAATCATGATTGCTTACATAAGGCTGCAGTTGTCTTTAGCTTGCTGCTGAAACAACATCATTCTATGGTTTGAGTAGCAGAGAGTCCCAGCCAAGAAAGCACAGTCTTATATATCCATGGGCCTTCTGCAACTTCCCATTATACAAGAGGGCTTCTGTATTTATTGAGGTTGCAGCTCCTGACCAAATGCCATTAGCATCTCTTCTGAGCCCCAGGTAACCTCAGAACAAGACACTCAGAATACCAGCGCAGAAATCAGACATGGGTCCTACCAGGCTGCTGGACTGCTGCCAGCTACCAGAGGTTGCTGGATGCATGCAAGCATGCATGCATGTATGTTGCTGAATGCAGTTGTTTGGGACTGCTACCTGCTTCCATCCTCCTCTTTTCTAGGTAGCCTTGCACAGTATACCCAGGAAGATCATTGGCTGGTCCTTAACTTTCCCCTAACCTCTGGCCCTAGTAGTCATTACCAGACCCCTGAAATCCCATTGCCCCACTTCTCCTCTTCTCTCTCCACCAAGATTTGGGAAGAATAAATTAAAAGTACCATTGATGAGAATGCTAGGATACACTGAAAGTGAAGATACACTCAGCTATTGGGGTCAATATCAAAGGTGATGTATCAGAAACAGATGCTGCTCATGGATACGATACCGCTGTCTTGATAACTGGCCGTATTTATTCATGGAAATGCTCTTCCATGTACCATCATAAGATAGCACCACTGCTAATAATACCAGCGTTCCCTAGCAAGATACTCTTCATAGGAATTAACAGCATTGGTAGTATCTGTGTGGAATGAAAAATATTGTTAAAAAGTATCCAAGTTTGTGAGGTCTGGTATTATACACTGATTATCACTTTGGCACAGACTTCTTTGTGAATGCTCCACTGCACTTCAGCCTGAAGGATACATAAAAGAAACAGAAAAGGTTCTGAGAGGAAACCACTAAAGCTGTTAGCTAAAATTGATTGTGTTTGATGCAGGAGTGCAGAAACAAGTGTTTCATTTGTTTATACAGTGAAAAATTCTCTCTGTCCTGTGATCTGTAGTTAGCTTTCTAAAAACACAAATCCTCTTATCTATTATAAATGGGGCACAAAGGCCTTCACTAATCCAGGTGCTAAAATGGATTGTATGGCTGCCAATTAGATTGGACTCTGTGACACAAGGTATATAAGAAGGGGGAGCGATATACTGGATAATAAACTTTCATCCTGCTGTCAACATGCACGCAACAAAACAGAAACACCTGTTTAAAGTGCTAAGAAGCTGTAAGTATTTCTCTCATGATGGATTGGAGCAATGGCTTGAATGTCATCCAAAATAAACAATTCAGTGCCTTGATAAAGGATGTGATATATTTTAATACTGAGAGAAGCTGAGAAAAGTAACATCCAACTGGGGAGTGAAAGAGCAACACCTTTTAGATAGTAAGATTGCTTTCGGCTGAAAAGAAACTGTGTAGGTGGTAGGATTATAAGCCCATATCAACATTGGAATGTGGAGTAACAGACTTATGCTTATTTTATATACATGTAAGCAGTTTATGCTATATATAAAATCTGTGCAGAATAGCTACATGGTGGCTATTCTATTGAATTGTCTTCAATAGAAAAACTCTTCAAAACTTTTCAGCAAGAGATCACTTTTGCATGAATCTTTTAGTATTAGAGGTGTACACTGGCCACAAGACTTGGATCCTGGTCTCGTGTTTCAGAAAATGGCCCAGTTCTTGGTACCAGGCTTGGTACTGAACCTGAGTCAAAATTTAGTAATCCAAGGCTTCTTGGTTTCCATTGACTTTCATGGGAAATGTTAGGAAATGGCTATAATGCTTTTCTTTTTATCAGACATGGATGATGTTTACAGGAACATTAGCCCCTAAGCAAGAGCTCGTACCAGCTAAGTTTCAGAAACATAGGCGCCATTATTTTTGTGGGCAATTTGTCTGGAAATGGCAAACATTTGACAGGTATTTCCAAGCTAGATGCCTACAAATTTTCAAAAGAGTTTGTGTAGAGACTAGGAAGTTATGACTGAAAAGCAGTTTAAGAGTTTTACTGTATATATAAAGAACTGTGGTGGCTGTAGAAGAATTAGTACCATTCAAGCCCTCCTGTAAAGTACAGTAAGTTGAGTGTGCATGGAGTACATCAGAAGATGGATCTGTTAGTCAGCCAACTCTCTCCTTTGCTTGCCTTTCTCCTATCATCATTTAGAGAAACAAATGCAAGATATTTTTAGAACTACTGTCTTTCAAAGCCCAAATCCTAAATCAAGTCTCTATAGGGTCCAGCTTTGATTCTGATGAACTTCGAGGGAAATCTTTTTCATTCCAGAAGCAACAGGAATCAATCCAGCTCAAACTTTGGCCTGGGTGGAATTCAGTGATTGTCCTTGGGATGCATACATAACAGTAAATGTATAAAAGAATAAAGGACATAATCATGTAGGGTTAAGTACTATTATGTACAATCTATCTCAATCATTTTGTTAACTTCCCAGCTGAAATCAGTGTCACTTGAATATTTAATGGCCATCCAAGGTTTTGCCAGCTGCATTGGTTTGCTTCCAGGTCCAGTTTAAGCTTCTAAATGCAGTGTGGGACCAGGTCTTCTCCTGCAACTGCCCAAATCTTAAGATCATCCTCAGAGGCTCTACTAGGGAGGTTTTGCCAGTGAGTAAACTAACATTGCACCATGCATAACATATCTGTTTGTGAAATGGCCATAATGGTATTTTTAAAATTCAAAGTGCAAATCCACGGATCATATTTTGTTTTTAACTTCTTATATTTCTTTATGACATGCTACAATTTTTAAGCTTCTTTAAGGGAAGTTATAGGAGCAATATAAGGTTGGTCAGATAGTGGCATAGTACAAATGCCACTGGTTATCACATTGACTCTACGGGTGTGATGCTATGCAAGTTTAGATAGGAAAAAATCATATAACGCTCAGCATATGTTTTGAGTATGCATTCCCTTACTCTTACAAACATATTGCTAATGGTCATATGGTTAATGTTGTCTCAGTCATTGCTAGTCATGGTATAGCCAAAGAAAAACCATTTAAACATGCATAATGTGGGCCAGTTTGACATCCTTACATGGTTACAGAGAACACGCGCACACACACATTATATCTCACATAGGGAAGCAAGGTTAACCATATTTCTTAGGCCCTGTAAGTGGAAGTGTATTTGGCTAGGAAAAAGCAGAATGGCTGGTTTTCTATACAGGCCTGAAATGGATCTTCCTGTCTTTCTTTTTCTTTTTTTGTCGGGAGGGTTTTTGTTTCTAAATATATCCTTGGCAAATTAATCTTCCATTTTCTGTTCGCAGCACATTTTTATCTTTATTTATGGGGACTGCTGGAAAGGGAAGAAGGCAGAATTTCAGTTTGGTAAGAGCTAAGTTCATGCAATTTTAAAACAGTCAGTTCAGAAAAAGAAAAAAATGATTTCAGCCTCCACTATAAATTTTAGGCTGTAAATGACTTTCAACTATTTTTCAGTAATCTGTCTGTGCTATATTAAAGGTTGATATTTTAAAACGAGACAAAATGGAAGAAATGTCAAGTCCCTCCTGTAAACAAACAAGCTGAAGAAACTGTCTGAAGAAACTAATGAAAAAGTCTACAGGACTTTGTCTCTATTTATCCTGCACAGCTGGGAGTTATAGGCACCAGGAGTAATGGCTCAGTGGAATTAGGAAGAAACAAAAAACTGGATTAAAAAAAAGCATCACATGTATTCAGCATCATGTCATGGCTTCTATCACATTGATCCACCATTCAGCAAAAGACTTTACTATGCATGAGACCAGAATGACCAGGGATGGGGAGCAATTCTCACTTCTCGGAATGTTGCAATGGAATTCTCAATTCAAAGTAGTGTACAAAATGTGTATATTAAGGGAAAGACTATTAAAATGCATAGTATTAGGAAATTTGTTTGCAAATTATATGTATATTATGCAAAAATGAACAAAACGTGTATTCACAGAAATAGGCTCAAAATGCTTATGAAATCCAAGTGGACATTTTAGAAAAGTTTGGAATGCTCCAAACTTAGTGCTGAAGAAAGTCTCAGCATTTGAGATAAAAAGTTCTAGTAATTGTGTTGAAATTGGTTTTAGCTGTTAATATTGGTTTAAATTCTGTCAAATTTGGTATATTGGAATTTTATGCTATTTTATTGTGTTTTTATGAATTGTTGTATACTGCCCGGAGATCTTAGACTATTAGGTGGTATAGAAATGAAAATTATGTTTAAGATTGGAAAATGAGAAATTGAGGAAAACCTAACCTGACAAATTCATAATTCCCAAGTTAGAATGGAATGCTGGTCTTCCTAAGAAGTCACAGTGGCCTGAGACTAGATGATGTTGACTGCATCCCTACCTGTGCTGGAATGTGAGAATGTGTCTACATTACGGATGTGCAAGGAATCAATTTTGCATGAAAAACACACCGGATTCACTGATTCCGGCTTCCCAGACTCTGCTCTACCTTGCAGCAGCCCAAGGTCTGAGTCCCTGGTGACCAAGCCCTGGGTTTGTGGAGCACTTGCTGGGAATCGGGCCCCATGCACGGAGCGCGCAGTGCCATTCCTCTGTGCCCATCACTGGCACTGGCAGCAGTGAGTGGGAAAGAAGTCTGGTGGCCAGGAAGGGGAGCTGGCATGCCCACTCACAGCTCCCCTCTTTGGCATCCTGGTGGACACATTCTGCTTTGCACATGCAAGAATTTCCTGTTATTCCAGTCTCAAAAAATGTTGCAGTTGCAATAAGAATTTCAAATCAAGTAGCAATTTATCCTGTTTCACAATCCAAGTAGGGCCACTATTGAATCAACATGCTTTTTTGTGAAACATTCTTCCCCAATTAACCTTTGGGTTAGGAACCTTTCATGCAAATCAAGGAGCACTATCTTTTACAACCCTGATTGAATTTATCTTGATATCCCAGTGGAAAATGAGTCTATAGTGCCAGCAGCATTGATGGAAGTTCCAAGCTGTTTAGAACAATCTTTAGAACAATGAGAGCTCTTAAATTTCTGCCTTTGAGGTCACAGATTAATGAAATCAGTGGAACTAGTCAAACTTATAGTAGAGGAAGGCATACAGCCTGTCATTGATTCCTTTTCAGAGCGGGAATTCTTATCCCGGCAAATAGTCCTTGCAATACACCTAAATTCTCCATCAAAAAGCCTGGCAGAAAGACCTATCACCTTGTGCAAGACCTCAGAGTTGTCATCTCAGTGATTTTACCTTCTTTTCCAATAAGGCAGAATCCAAGCACTGTCTTATCTACTTTATCATCTTCAGACATGTATTTCCCCACAACTGATCTTTGCAGTGCACTCTTCTCCATTCCATTGCATATGGATAGCAGGTATCACCTTGCATTTACCTATCAAGGTAGACAGCTTACACAGCAAAGATTGCATCAGGACTTAAGTAAGAGTCCAAACTATTTTTCCCACATTATGTAAAAGGATTTGGAAGAAACTGTTTTTCTAGGAAAAACCACCTTGATACAATATGTAGACGATCTCTCAATAGCTTTCCTTTCTTTGGACACTTGCAAGAAAGACTCACTTTTGTTGCTTATGCATCTGGCAGAAAAAGGTCATAAAGCCTCTAAGGAGAAGCTTCAGTTGTGCTTCGCTTGAGTGTCCTCTTAGGGCCTGAAATATCTGTTGGAGAAGCCATCTGTCTTCTTCAAGAGTTGAGCAATATTGAAAATGCCTAAACCTGTCACTACATCACAAATGAGAGCCTTCTTGGCATTGACAGGATATTTCTGATGGTGAATTTTGGGATATGAATCTATTGTGAAATCATTTCAAAAAATAACTTCTTGAGAGACTCCTAACCCATTACGTGGGATGAGAAGTATGTAGTCATTAAACAGGCCCTGACCAAGGTCTCTGCTTGGAGCTCCCAGAATAGAGCAAACCCTTTATTTTGTTCTTCTTGGAAAAGGAGCAGGGTTCTCCCACAGGAGCATGGAAACAGTATCCAAAGGCTTATTATTCTCCTGCTCTAGATCCAGGCACAGCAGCATTTTCCTCTGCTTGTGAAAAATAGCAGCAGCAGCTATCCTGGTAGAGAAGTCTGCACATATGATGCTGGGATTCCCACTGGTTGCTTCTGCTCCACATGCAGTAGCATCTCTTCTACGGAAAAGCCAAACACAGTACCCTTCACAGTACCCTTCACACTACCCTTCAGTACACATTACTCTTGACAGGTGTTCTCTTTTAAAACCAGCATCTCTTTTTCCGCCTCCATCAAGCAGAGAGGCACATGACTGCTGCATGGCCACTGCCCATTTTACTAGACCGTGGACTGATTTGCAAGATACATGATTATGAAATCCAAAATTGATATTTTATGTAGGTAGGGACTGGTAAAGAAAAAAAGGAAAGTGGGTGGTGGGTATGTAGTTTGTTCCCAGCCAGATCCCAGAACTGAGGATGATTGTGTTAATTTATAAATTTTATCTAAGGAAAAAATTATCCACATATACCTAATATCAAGCAAGCTCACACGACTGTGACAGCCCAATCAGTTCTTTATACTAATATCTGCTTCTAATTTACAAGCACCTGGAATGTTGAGTGTTCTTTGTACTCCTTCCTGATACATTTTAATTATCTCATCCTTCTTCCAAGAACTCAGGACAGTGCATTTAGTTCATCATTCCAAATTCCCATGTTATCCTCACAACCATGTGAGAGCAGAAATTATGGTTGGCTAAACGGCATGCACCAAGCTTTATGGCGGCTCCTCCATCCCAGACCAACACTCCAGCCCTTAGCCATTCCATTACACCAGCTCTTCAGTCCCTGGTAAAGGGTGCAACCACCTCCTCCTCTCCTTGCATATGGGAAATGAAGTGTCTTATAGCGGTGTTTCTGATTCAGTGTGACTGATGGAAGTAGCTTGAGGCCATCATTTATAAGCAGGATTTATTCTCGGCCAAGGTTCAGCTCCAGAAAATGGTTTAAATGCTGGGGTTTCTCTAAAATGTTCAGTAAACATGTGCACACTTGGAGAATGTGTAGAATTCATATAACTACAGCTATCTCTGATACATCTGAATTAATGGAAAGGTATAGAAAAACTCTGGGCATGGTTATCAGGCTGGCTCAAATAGGATTTTATCTCTTTTTTGCAATGTACCCATATAACAGTTTTCTGCTGACCACGGCTGAAATCAGATCTGATGTGAGCCAACCTGAGGGTGTTGATAAAAATGAAAAACTGCTGCAAATCTACAAGGTAAATCTGAACCACAAGACAACCTTATGTCAAGTTTCATCATGCTGCAAAAGGGGTATTTACGCTTAGAAATGAAAATCAAATAAATTACTTCAGTTTGCTTATCCTCCCAATTGCTTTCCATTTCCACTACCAGACGTGCTTCCTCCAAGCTTGCTTTAATTGTTTTTCCCTCTTAATTTTTACCAGAATCCACCAGATGAAAACAGTTCGTATTCATTGGTGAATTCATGTAAACATGACATTTGCAGGCTCTTCACATTTTTATAGGCAACATTTTAGCAGCAAAAGAGAAAGAGATATGAGCAAGTTTCCATGGAGAAAATACTAGTGCTTCTAGGGTAAAACAGAGACTGACAATGGCAAGTTCAACTGAGGTTGTTGGACAATAACCTTGATATTACCAAAACTTTTTTTTATTTTGCACCATGCACAATGAAGCTCTTTCCCACAGAAGAATGAAAAGTGAAAAGATATGTGCACTACTCAAAATGTCACATGTTGTACTTCATGACTGACCTTTCAAAGGACTTATATAAGCAACTGTTCATGGAAATCTTTTGTGATCCTCCATTTCGTTTGTCTAGCAATGAAGCTCTGATTAGGAGATGAATCCATGAACCTCCCCAGGACATATAAGAGCCTTGTGCAATGCTTCTATGTAAAAGAAACTTTCACAAATACAGTTGTGTCTCACATGCTCCATGCCACACCCATGCTCGTTTGCTCATCTGTAACATTCTTATTTACAGTGGTGCATATGTGTCCAAGCAATAGGTGCACCATTTGGGACATGCACGATCCCCAATACCTTACATTTGAACAGTCCAAACGTGCATATGTACGTTATAGACAAATATATATGTGGAAGTGGTGGGACTTGCATAGTATAGGTGCTCATGTTATGATTTCTGGAAGGAAGAGCAAAATTGGAATATATTTGGCTTGGTTCTGTGTAAAGTATATCTGTTGTATTCAACTTTTTCCTGTTCTTTGACAAGGGGAATTTAAATGAATCTTCAGGCTGCATGGAAAATCTTTCCTGTGTAACCTTAGATCAGAGTGTCACTGAAGGTTTCCTTCTATTTTTTTAAAAAAATTGTTTGTTTACACATTCTTGCTGCTTTGCACAGCTAGGAAGTCTGGTCCTGCTGTCTGGGGTCTGCAAGCATTTTGGACCTGTTGACATATTTGAGAATTTGTGAATTCCTGTGGGCACTACCACAAAATGACTAATTGTCATTTCAGTATCTCCCTGGTTGCATGTATGGATCTAGGCTGTGTTATTCAACAAAAACTTTTGTGTCTGATGGACACCACAGGGTGTCTTTAATAAGGACCTGTGTGATGCAGCTCATTGCTGGCACTGCAGTAGAAGTTCCACTTTTGCAAAATATATGCTTCAGCTACATCCAGCAGCTGAAGGGAGGATATTATGTAGATGAGGTTGTGTACTGGAAAAGTCCTCCGGATTCACTCTTTCAAACTCTTTATGGTTTAAATAAATAGCACAGCCAGTGGAGTGAGGCTCTGACAGCACGAGCAGGATCTAACTGCGTAGACAGCAACTTCAAAGGAAGGAAACTTATTTTGAGATTTGGTCCCATTTTGTTAAAGTCAGTGCATACATGCTAGAAGCGTGTATATATTTCACATGTATCTGTGAAGGCACATTTAAAATATAAAAGGGGAAAATTAAAAATGAAGTGCCCATGGACTCTATGTCAGGGTCGTTCATGGTGGCTGGTGCAGCTACCTCTGGGTCCTGTAATAGGGGCCTTTGCCCTAGACATTTTGAACACCTTCTCCATCAGGTAGTGATAAAAAAGGATCTTTATTAACTAGGATTTCTTTACTTCTCTCCATGAATTCAGAAGAATCGTTGACTGAATTTCTGTAAGTGCTTACAGAAGTATTTATATGTTCCTCAGGGGTAAAATGGAACTGATGAAGGAAGCATGCCAAAGAGTTCATATGTGTTTGTGATACATAATTTATCTTCCTGAGAGCTTTTGTCCTATGAAGCCTTCTCCATGCAATTGCTTGTAGTTCCCATTTGCATTTGGATTGTACTGGCCCAGCTTTGCCGACCTCTGCTACGTCAAAGGCACGGCATTTTCATGCAGAGGCCGATTGTACTGTAGACAGCCTTTGACTAAGCTACTTGCTTTAGATTTAGAGATATATTGCATTTTCTACTAAATGCCAGTTGACTCTCCTTTCTAAAAACAAAGTAGAAAACCTCAAATACCTTTTTCTTTACTTGTTCACTCTTCATTACTGTTCTTGACCCCTACATCATGACCTTCTTAACACATTTTGAAACAAACAAAAGACTGGGCCAGATAGAAATTCAAGGTACTTCTCAGTACCCCATGTTTCTGATTAAGAGAAACAATTAGGCAGTTTTGCAAAAGGGTTCTGCATGGGTACTAGGATGTCCAAGGACATCTGTAACGCACACTTGTACAGTTTATTCTGTTGTTCATACATATAAGATCTACATGGTGTGCTATGACATGTTTTCCTTCTGAAACAGACAGAGAGAATGAGAACCTTTTCCATTCTAGCCCTCACTCTTCTCGAGGTGAGAAAGGGAAGGAACTTTGTAGCTTGCCGTTCCCCACAAAGGCAGGATGCTTTCCATACGGTGCTTCAGCAACTCAATTCTGGCATTATTGTGTCACAGTATAAATTTGCTTATGGACTACTGTGCTCTTGGCTACACAATGCAGCATGACTGAGACCACTGAGCTTGCTAAAACAGAGGAAACCTCTCTACTGAACACAAACATCCTCTGTTAGCTAGAACCAAGAAAACAGGTGGTGCATCCTAGATACTTAGTCACCATGTGGCCTGAGAACAGAGGAACCACGAGAGCCAGGTTGAGGCAGTCACCTCAAGAAGCAGATTTTTGGTGTCCAAAAGTGTCCAACAGATCCAAAAGTCTGTTAGTTACAGACTTTGTTATTATATACTTCTGTGCTAGGGCTGGGCAGAGGTGTTTATGGGATGTCCTGCTTCAAAAAATACCAAAATAATTTGGTTGGCTCGGCATACTCTGCCTATTCAAGTGGAAGGAAGCCCAGGCATCGTTTGCTGCTCTTCCTCAGGCAACACAATGCCTTGGCCTGGCTCTGGGAACAGCTCTCTCAGGAATGACTGTCATGGACTCACTATACTGTTAAAATAAAATCTGGATGACATAGCAAGCAAGGGATGTGGGAAGCTGCTGGGTGGCATCCAGGAATGGGAATGACTGGCGTTTGAACAGGGACTCAGTAGGACTGGCATTTGAAGAATGAAAATAGAATTAAGTGAGCATCTCTGACTGTGTCAAACAAACAAACAGCATTAAGGAAACACAGTAATTTAATCATATTTTTGACTGAGTTACCTCCCAAATGGACAACGGGAATACCATGGATATAATCTACCAAGGCTTTAGCAAATCTTTTGACATATTGCCACATGACATTCTGATAAGCAAATTAACAAAAAGTAGCTGCTGGATCAAACACAGAGAGTGTTCATCAGTGGCATCTTCTCAAATTGGAAGGAGGAAACTAGTGGGGTGCCACAGGGTTCAGTCCTGGGCCAGGTCCTCTTCAACATCTTTATTAATGATTTGGATGAGGAAGTACCAGGAAAGATAATCAAATTTGCAGATGATACCAAACTGGGTGGAATAGCAAATGCCCTAGAAAACAGAATGAATATTCAGGACAATCTTGATAAATTTGAACACTGGGCTGAAAACAACAGAATGAGATTCAATAAGGACAAGTGCCAAGTCCTTCACCTAGGAAAAAGAAACCAAATGCATTGATACAAGATGGGAAATATGTGGCTCAAGAGAACTGAAAAAAAAAAGATCTCAGAGTAATTGTGGACAATAGGCTAAACATGAGCCAACATGAGTGATGCAGCTGCCAAAAGGGCAAATGCTATGGACTGCATTAACACAAGTATAACTTCCAAATCACAAGAAGTAGTAGTTCCTCTATACTCCTCACCAGTCAGTCCTCACCTGGAAAACTGTGTTCAGTTCTGGGCACCAAGATTTAAGAAAGATGCAGAAAAATTAGAAAGGGTCCAGCAGAGGGCAACAAAAATGATCTAGGGTTTGGAAACACTGCCCTATGAGGAGGGACTGAGAACTGGGCATGTCAGCCTTGAGAAGAGAAGACTGAGGGGGGACATGATATCCCTCTCTAAGTAACTCAAAGGCTGTCACAAAGAGGAAGGTCAGATCTCTTCTTGCAAATACCAGAGTGTAGGACATGAAATAATCAATTCAAGTTGTGACAACCCAGATTCAGGCTGGACATCAGGAAAAGCGTCCTCACTGTCACAGCAATATGACAGGGAAACCAGCTGCCTAGAGAGGTGGTGGTCTCTCTCACACTTGAGACATTCAAAAAGAAACTGAACAGCCATCTGAGTGGGATGACATAACTTGGTGTCCTGCAACGGCAGGGGCTTGGACCCAGTGGCCTTCATGGCCCCTTCCAGCTCTACTATTCTGTGATTCTTAGCTGTCATGTATCAGGTCATTCATTGGTACATTTTACCTGTTATAGTCTACTGTGACTTTCCACCATTGCTCAGGCAATAGCTTTCCCCAGACTCCTGGGTACAGCATGGATCTGGGGCATCCTATGTGACACACACGGAGGTTCTGGGCCCTCCTGTGGGATTCTTGCCCAATCTACAGCAAAAATATTCAGCGTGGTCAAGCCGTGCCTCTTCATAATTTGCCACAAGTTGCAAGTATTTGTCCTATTGCTGGTTTGGGCAGCAATGGGGGAAATACAAAGTGAATTATTCAATCAAGCCATTTGAGTTTGTGTATATAGCCATTATTTGTACTTGAACAATTGTAGATAACCAAACTAGGACCAGTCTTTGGTCAGGATAAACAACTGCCCTAAATATTGGCTTTGTTACACATACGCAAATGTCTGACCATAAAAACTACACCTACTTTAAGCAAACATGGGTTTTCAGTCTATGGTAGACAAGATAAATGGTTGAGAAATTCTGTATGTCTGTATGATGGCAAATCCCAAAGAATTTTGTACTGTTCACTTCTAAAATACAAGTTTCTCCGCAACTGATTTTGTAGGCTATTTACCTCATCCCTAAATCTGCTAATATTCTCAAAAGTCAGTACAAGCTATCAAAGTTGTACAATAAAATTGACCATGCACTTGAAGATTAAAGTAATAGAAGATTTTAGTCTAGTATAAAAATCGTGTTTCACTGAACACTGGAACATACTGTGAGGAAAAAGGTACAATGAAAATGTCACTAGTCAGAGGTTATGCTATCCCTCTCCTCCCTGGTCAATCATTAATTAGAAATAAAGGCAAAATCCTGTTTTATGTGTTATAAAGAAATAGGATATTCTAATATATTAACTGGAACTTGAAACAGTATCCTGTGATTTTAATTTCAAACAATACAATCTTATCTTTTAACTGTAGTGACCAGAAGTGACTATAGCACACTGGCTCTACGTTTCTTAGTATTTACTAGTTTAAGACCACTTATTCAATTCCTACTAGTAGATCTGAAATCTAAGAGTAAAACATTTGATGGTGTCCCTGAATCAAACCTAAATCCTATGATAAGCCAATCCTGTACTGTTGAAGGTTGAAAGTGTTATGGTTAATTCAGTTGTTAACAACTTGGAAAGGGCAGTGACCCTAACCCTAACCCCAACCCCCTAAAATAATGAGAGCACAGATAGAGCACAGAGCACAGTTTTAATGTATTTTGTATTTGATGATGTAAGCTGCCCCGAGGCCTTGGCAAGGGGCGGCATAGAAATGTTTTAATAAATAAAAATAAATAAATAGATAGATAGATATATAAAATGAATTTATGAAAGGAACCATTCTTGGAGAGGTTGCCTTTGTCTCTTGCTAAAGTGGGGAGGAGAGGTCTAACATCTCATCATGCTTTTGCATGATGTAATATCTAAATTCTGTAATATCTAAATTTCAGAACTACCCTCAGGCACAGTCAACAAACTTAAATCCCATTTTTAGTGAGCATTTTATATAGAACTTCAACACAGTGCATTTCTCATAAATTGCTACAAAAGCCTGTAGTTCATATTCATGTTATAATCTTATTTCTCAAATTGGCATCTCTAGCCATCTTTCAGTGCATTTAGTCAATGAGTGAAATCACAGGTATGACTGAAATTTTGGGAGCAGGTCTGGCCTTAGATAGAGTGACCATTTGTCTTCGGGAAGGTCTGCAAGGTACAATCTGAACTCTGGGTTTTTTAACTGATTTTTGGTTTTGTGCTACCTGATGGAACAGCAATTCCTGCTTATAGAAACATCTGAGAAATTGAGAATCTGGTGTAGCTGCAACTGGGTAGCAGCATAACCAGTTCAAAAGAAGAGGTCTCAAAAATAGCAGGACTTCAGATTGTTGCATATATACTTTTTAAAATAATCCTTTCACTGTGAGAATATAGTCCACTATTATATCCACATTGTACGCAAAAGAAAAGGTGCTGGGGCCAAGCACAGGCCTGCAAAGTGACCCTCTTGCCATACCTGTAGTGCATGCCTACAAATGGAGAAATACAAGTAACGCCATCCGAAAAAGTCTGAGACACCCCTTCCCCAGAGACCATGGCCTTGATCCTTAACATCCTTGTCACAATAGTTGTTGAAATTTGTTCTACAGAAAGTTTGACTTTTCATAAGGTACCTTTGCAAACTGTTGAAGGGCAGGATGTAAATCAGTCAAACAAAGAAACAAAGATGGAAACACAAGATCTTGTTACCAATGTGACAAATGCAGGATTTAATGAATAACCTGTAGAAGTGCCCATGAGTCCAGGTGTGCCAAATCTGGCTCTCTAGCAGCTCTGGTCCCTTTCCAGGCTCCACCCCCATTTCTCCCAAATACTAACTGTTGGAGTGGTTTGGGATTTTGGTAGCTGGCAGTAAGAGTATAAGCTGAAATATGTTGGTATTTTTAGGTACTTCAGTGCTAGCCTTTTTGCTTTTTCCCCAACACCTGTGTTTTTGGCTTTATCTGCCACTAGAATTTGTTGCGTAATTGCCTCATTCACAGAATTTTGCAGGTGGCTCAGACAATGTCTTCAACTCTTCTGTCATGTATTCTGACAGCATTTTTTAAACTGGTAGCACTAGAAGTCCTTTTTAACCCACTCCAGTATCTTTGCCATGAAAACCCCATAGACAGTACCAAAAGGCAAAAAGATATGACGCCGGAAGATGAGCCCCTCAGGTCGGAAGGTGTCCAATATGCTACTGGGGAAGAGCAGAGGACTAGTACTAGTAGCACCAGAAAGAATGAAGCGACTGGGTCAAAGCCAAAAGGACACTCAGTTGCAGATGTAGCTGGTAGTGAAAGGAAAGTCCGATGCTGCAAAGATTCATACTCCATAGGAACCTGGAATGTAAGATCCATGAATCAAGGCAAGCTGGATGTGGTCAAACAAGGGATGACAAGACTGAACATCGACATCTTAGGAATCAGTGAACTAAAATGGACAGGCATGGGTGAATTTAATTCAGATGACCATCAGGTATACGACTGTGGGCAAGAATCCCTCAGAAGAAATGGAGTAGCCTTCATAGTCAATAAAAGAGTAGGAAAAGCAGTACTGGGATACAACCTCCAAAATGACAGAATGATCTCAGTTCGAATCCAAGCCAAACCATTCAACATCACAATAGTCCAAGTCTGTGCCCCAACCACTGGTGCTGAAGAGGCTGAAGTTGACCAGTTCTATGAAGGCCTACAACACCTTCTAGAATTAACACCCAAAAATGATGTCCTTATCATCATGGGGGATTGGAATGCTGAAGTAGGAAGCCAAAAGATAACTGGAATAACAGGCAAGTTTGGCCTTGGAGTACAAAATGAAGCAGGGCACAGGCTGGTAGAATTTTGTCAAGAAAATATGATGGTCATAGCAAACACTCTTTTCCAACAACCCAAGAGACGACTCTACACATGGACGTCACCACAGAAATCATGGTCAACACAGAAATCAGACTGACTATGTGCTCTGCAGCCAAAGATGGAGAAGCTCTATACAGTCAGTAAAAACTAGACCAGGAGCTGACTGTGGCTCCGATCATGAGCTTTTCATTGCAAAATTTAGGCTTAAACTGAAGAAAGTAGGGAAAAGCACTAGGCCACTCAGGTATGACCTAAATCATATTCCTGATGAATATACAGTGGAGGTGACAAATAGATTTAAGGAATTAGATCTGATAGACAGAGTGCCTGGAGAACTATGACGGAGGTTCACAACATTGTACAAGAGGTAGCAACTAAAGCCATCCCAAAGAAAAAGAAATCCAAGAAAGCAAAATGGCTGTCTGAGGAAGCTTTACAAATAGCTAAGGAAAGAAGGGAAGCGAAAGTCCCACCTGCCGGAGAGTTATCTTTGTGGGCAACAGATTCAGAATGCCTCTCTGGCAGCAGGAGCAAGGAAGTGGGATGAGCACAGCCTCCCCCTCATCACCACACTTGCAAGAAAGGAGCCCAGATGGGCGCCAGGGTGGAATGCCCCTCTTGCAGATGAGAGCAAGAAGGGGCATGAGCAGGGAGATCAGCTGAGCAGTGCTGCCACCAATCAGGCAATGCTACCTAGTGTGTTGGACTTGGTGCAGGGTGCCGGGTGCTGATTCTCCCCTCCCGCTGATGCATGATGGCTTCCATCGGGGTGGAGGAGTAGGGGAATCAGCTGAGTGGTGCTGCTGCTTTGCGCAGTACTGGCCAGATAATTCTCTCTGCCCCTGCCTGCGCACACACTCATGAGGGGATTCCCTCTGAATGGCGTGGGCGGGTGGCAGGGAAATTGACTGAGCAGTGCAGCCCCCAGGGGGCACCACCACCTGACTTTTGCCACTCTACTCTTGCATGTGAGCAGCTTTCCATGGGTGAGGGGAAGCAGTGGGGGAATCAGCAGAGCAGTGCTGCTCCTTTCCACAGCACCACTTCATGGATTCCTTCCACCTTTTGTGGGAGTGTGGCTCAGACACCCCTCTCCAGCTCCGGCAGTCTTCCCTGGAGCAGGAGGGGAACATGCCAATGAGCTCCCTGGTCCTCTTTGTTGTGCTTCAGGGCATGGGCCCTGTTTATGCAAGAGAAACTGCTTGACAAGACTGCAAGAAGGCCCACTTTTCTTGTGAGCACGGCTCCTGGGAAGGGAGGACTCATTCCTCTGCAGTGTCTCCTGGGATCTTGCCTGGAGGATTGAGAGTAAAGGAAATGGCAGAAGGAGAACAGTTACCACCATGAGCCTCTTCATCTGCCAGGCACACTGAGGTAAAAGACCTCCGTCTGTGATAACCATGCAGGGTTGCTTGTTCTGATGTGTTAACTCAGGCAATGGCTAGTTCTGTTGTGTGGAAAATGCATAATGGGCACCAGGAAATGTTCTTGTCCAAATGCCATTGATAAGACTGAGATCAGTATGGGAGTGCTCTGTGCATTCGGATGATGAAGACATTTGGATAACTAAAGTACTGCTCAATATGTACGAGATCAAACAAACACATTTCATTAACTGCCAGATCAATTCTTGCCATATAACATATAGTTAATTAGCATTGTTTGCATGTCTATGCTTCTGTGTGTAGAAGGATAAACAGGAAAAAGAATCAATGTTGGGCCGATAGATACCTCATCATGTCCTTACTACTGACAGTGTAAATTAAGGACCATGGTATCAACTACAATTTGCAATGGACAGTAGCAATAGTTAAGCAGTAGGAGAGGAAAGGAGGGCATTTCTGCATTTCCACATGGCAAAGAAGTAGTATGGTGGCTTGCAGTTGTGGACATTAGATGAGCCAAGACAACAGGAGCAATAATAAATGCACTGAAACCAGAAAGAAATCTGGTGCCCAGGATGTGGTTCAGGTTTTAATTTGTGTTGCACACCTCATTTCCAGGATATATTTGTTACTGAAATGCTGATATAGAAGTGAGGCGTGTTCTGTCTAATGAGGATGTGTATATTTGCTGGGATCCCCAGGAGGTTCCCCTAAATGAGGGGTTCACGTCAATGAATGTATGATGATAAAAAGCACTGAACAGAGCCTGCTACTGAATGAAAAATACACAGAACTAGAAGAGTCACATGCATGACTGCAGGGTTTTTTTTCCTAACAATAGGAAGGAAGACAGTAGGAACAAGGAGAAATGCAAAAAGTAATGAGAGAAAATGGAGGACAGAAACACAATGTTAACAGTGCTTTTCCATATGAATGTGGAGAGAAAACACAGGAAGTATCTTCTATTTGATCAATGATGTCAGCCACGTCTAACAAGAGGTCATTCTACCTTGTGTCTTTCAAAATACATCTCAGAGAGTTTTGTGTGCAACATGGAACTGACTTCTATAAATACCAAATGCACACTGATCAGCATGTGCATTAAAATATAGAGAGCCAGTATGTGAAAGGCTGGCCAGACTTCCTTCTATCTGAACTACATTGCTTCAGGCAATTCCGTGCGTTTACAACACTTCTGCATCCAGAAACAGACCTGCAGATTCTTTCTGCCATTCTACAAGGCATTCCTTTTGCCTTCAGTTTCCATTTATGGAAGAGACATGAAAATTTCCTGGGTGCTAGAAAGGCAGGGCAGTGGATCAGTTCTTGGTTTTGCATACACAAACAGAATCAGGTGGGATTAGGATGGCATGATACATGTTCTCTGTCCGATTTTTATACAAACTGATTAACTACTCACTTACTGAACCAAACAATGAAATAGAAGACAATTGTTCACTTCTTCAAATTTTGTGATGCACTTTCAAAAATATGCAAAGATATAGGCCATTAGTAGAAAGTATTTGTTAAAATTTTCATGTTGGAAAAATGTCTAAACACAAGCACAACACTGAATCTTATACACAGAGGTATGTTATTCTAGATAAAATGTGGAAAATGCACCCTTAAGTGCAAAATGCATATATTGGGGAAAATTGTGCACAAAAATGTGGATATCTGGGGATCTCTGCAGCACTGCATTAATGGGAACATTAATGTGCTTTAACAGATTAAATCAATGGAAGGTAGGGTAAATCTAGATAGGGTAGATAAGTGATTCCATAAGAGGCAGAAAACTATACTTACACAATCTCTCATTAGCTCACAAGCTTTTAATGTATGTATGGGTTCCTTTAAAAGTCTCCAAACTGCCTGTATTTATTATAGTTTACCGTGCTGTGAAATAGGATTCCTTTCCCATTTATTTTATTAGCCATTCATGGACTTTTTCAAATGGTAGCATTTTATTAGAGTTTTGTCAATACGTTAGAGTGTCAAAATTATATATAGCATTATTACACTTGCTTTTCCATGGTGGTATTTTATAATAATGAACCAAAAACTACTACTGAAAATATGTGGTGTTACTAAGGTGCTACATTGCACCACAGCAAGAACAATTCTTTTCTAAATTAAAAAAAAGTATTTCCAATTTATAGAATACTCAAGCAAAAGCACTCATTCTCTAAGATAAGGACTTCACATGGGAAAGCAGCAACTGTGTTTTCCTATGTGCATTGCTTGTTCAGAAGTTCCCCTTGTAAAAATGGTGCTCTGAACCACAATGTGTCATGTGTCTTTCATGCCTTTGAAGTGATTTCATTTTGCAGCATGAAAGTTCATGCTATGCTGAAAATTTCACCCATTTTTTAAAACCATTCTTAGTCAATTTGATAAAGAATTGCTTTTAAAAAGCTATGGAATAGAAAAGAAATTTTGGAGATACTCTCATGGGTTGGTTGGGTTGGGTCGGGTTAGACTTACTTAAGAGGAGACGCAGAACTGTGAGTTAGTGTCCTGTGTTTCATTATATAATAATCTCTCCAGCAGCCTGTAGCTTCCTTCACATTGCACATTTTCAATTAAAGACCAAGTGATGACTTCATGAAGAGAGTTTTCTCAGAATGGCACAATGGAGAGATGTATAATAGAAAGAAACACACACAATACCATAAATTGATTAGATAAGCTCAAAATCACAATGATAATAAATGAGTGAATACTCTGAGAATGAGGCAGAATAGTGGAAAGCTCATGGGGGGAGGACACAGGTGCAAGAGATTTGGGAGAGATTTTGGCACACCATTAGCTCCGTTTCTTCCTATACGTAATACTCCCTCGTTCACCAGGAAATTTTTGTGGTTGCAAAATGGGGACTTATCTGCTAACGTAACTGATGCTGTTCCCACAGTGGCAGAATTCACAAATCCTTAGGGAAAAGGGAAAGAGGCTATGCAGGGCTCACCCTCGCAATGGGTTGTGAGAAACTGTTTGCTGAGAATTTTACCTCTCACTGGAAAAAATGGTAGAATTTTCCCTTCAATGTCTCTCCCTACAAATAGGATGAAGCGTTTTGAGAGACCATTTGTGCACAGATCTACAAAAGCTGGGCTATTTAAATACTTGTGGTAGCTAACCACTGCCCATGACAAACAGGTTGCCATCCAAACTTTTGTCTGTCTTGAACACTTGCATATAAAGCCAGATTTTGCTCCTGGTAGATTAGTCAGATGACGGATCAGATGAGAACTTATTCCTGAAGCTGAATGGACATAGGAGAGGGTTGTAGGACCGCACTGGCTAGTTCCACTCATTGCTGCCAATGTTTGCCACAAGGACCCTTCCCTACATACAGTTTTATGCATGGAGACTTGCTACACATGAGGAGGTACTCTAGACAAGCAGGGTTGCTCCTCATGTGTAGGAGCTTTCTGCACATGCACCTATACCCAGTGAGAAATCCTACTGAAAAACATCCGACATTCATTGGAGAACATGACAGCAAGAGCAGTGGAGAAGGCTCACCACATGACCATTCTGTGTGCGCATTCATTGCACAGATTGGGCCATGTCAGCCCTCCTCCTTTCATTAATGTATAAATGTGAAGCAACCTCAGAGATAACAAACTGGCACAGTCATATGATAAGCAGCCACTCTATTCTTTGAATCTTCCCACAAGATAATGCAATTCAATAACAAGAGAAAACCTAGAACATCAGTTCTTTCCTTACATTTGTTCCTCACTAGGATGGCATTGGCAACTCTACCATTCTAGCCTGAACTTAGTTGCAGCTGGAATTTGTGTAGCTCACAAGAAAGGGTCTTGTGGTTGTAGGATTTAAAACATGATGGCAAAGTATACATTAATCCTAAAAAACAGCTGTAGTTCAGCCCTGCCCCAGTTGATATTTTGACACAGTGGTATGCTCAGTACCAAAACACACTGTATTATGAATGGTTACTCTTAATGAACAGCATTCTGTGAGTAAATCTGTTGATGCAAAAAATAGCAGACAATATAAGAGCCAAACATGCAGAATTCTAAAGTCTTCTCAATCCTTGCTACTTGTATGAGCAGCACCATTCTGAAACCACATTCAAAGGTAAAACGTTTACTAAAAGACAAGCGAAATTTAGTAGCAAAAAATGCAATATGTTCAGAAGACTATGGAGACTATGCTGTCCTTTCACGCATTATACAGAATGTGTGGAAGGACAGCAGCTTTACCTGGCATGTGGCCTATGGCTCTGTGAAATAAGAGTGGCTCACATGGGCTCTTCAGCAAAGCATGGCGGACTAAAATATAGCTTTCAGCTGATCATCAGACAGCGTGCCGCAGACTGCTTAGCCAAATGAGCGTCTGGCATCTAACTACTGTCCAAGGTAGAATTCTTTTTCTGAATAGACATGGCAAGACCTACAGTATAAATGCCATGAACTCCATTCTGAAATGGCCTCTGATCTGCTGACAGCTTTGTAGAACAGAGCCTGAAAAGTTGGTAGTCAATTAGGGGTTGGCTTACTGAAATTGTGGTGTTTATGCCACCCATTATAAACAAACTGAATTGGAAATATAACATTTAATTAACTGATTGATTAAAAATGAAGGGGAAACTATAGTGGTTATAACAGAAACTATTGATCAACAAATGTCAGTTCTTCCAAGAGAATTTACAAAAATAGAACCAGTTATTATGGAAGAAGTAGTCAAGACTAGCTCTTCCATCCTTCAATATCAGAAGGAGGCGTAGAACAATAGAGCTGCCAGATCAATGGATCAGAGCCTTTAAAATTAGACTATTGATTTTTGTTGAGTTCGGGAAATTTCTGTCTTACCAAATTAGCTACAATAACACTGTAACAGCAGCTGTAAGATACCAAAGGAGTGGATAAAAACTGAGATAAGGCAGATGGCAAACACAGAAATGCATTCTTGGTTGCGGCACCCTACCTGTGAAAAATTTCCCCTGCAGATGCTTACCTGGTGCCAAGACTGTTATCCTTTAGATACCACCTAAATAACTTCTAATTTCCCCCAGCTTTTAATTTCTGATGGGTTTTAACATCTGCTGACATTGTTTAGCAAGGCCTTTAATTATTGTTTCATTGTTGTTTTACTTATTATAATTGTTCTGTTGTCATATGATCTGTTGTTAACTGCCCATGATTTTTAATGGGAATAGATCTAAAAATAAATAAATAAATAAATACAAAAAATAGGGGAAATTGTTGTACAAGTCCTGCCTAATTTGTCAGGCCTCCTTCCTGCCTTGTTCTCAGGGTTTTGTTTTGATTTGTTTTCCCTTTGTTGGTTAATTTTTTTCCCTTGAAGCAAGAATACCCACTAGAACAGTGATGGCGAACCTATGGCACCCATGCCACAGTGGACACGCAGAGCTCTCTCTGTTGGCATGTGAGCCAAGTCACCCCAGCAGCCAAGCATCATTAGTTGTGACTTGTCCGAGCTTTTGCATGGCCAGTCAGTGCTCTGCCAAGGATATATATGCTTGGTCTGGCTGTGAGTTTTAATACATTCGTTTTTATTAACACAAGATTTTAGCTTTGACTTTTCTTATGAAAAATTGAAATTTAATATCTAAGATTTAGCAAAGAGTTGTTCTAATTAATGTTGCACTGTCCCCCTGGCATATTTGAATCTGCAGCATCATACTCAGGTTTTATTGCAGTGTTGGCACTTTGCGATTAATAAGTGGGTTTTAGGTTGCAGTTTGGGCACTTGGTCTCTAAAAGGTTTGCCATCCCTGCACTAGTCTGGTTTAACTTCTGGAGGCATGGACTTGCCTGCATGCAGACAACATGCTTGAACAAATTCTGTTCCTCATGATTATTATTCATCTTGCTCCATTTAAATATAACCATATGAATTAGGTTAAAGTATGCACAGCTATTAAAAAGAATGAAGTAAGAAGAAGGGTGCATTTATTGTTTTTGCAAGCATTAACATATGATTCTAAAGAAGTGAATATGGGAATACAGAACAAGAACAGATGGGGCTGCTGTCACTCTGAGGAATGTTCTTTATGGCAGGATGGGAACAGTGTAAGGTTCAGATCTAACTTTCAGTGCCCTTGTTTCTTTTAATCAGCTTCAGTCCACCTTTGCAGTTCATTATTGTGTCTCAACAGCATCATCATGCTGTCATTCAGACAGCTGGACAAGACAGAAGGAAAAGTCCATGTAGCTTGTTAGAGACTAAAGCAGAAGCCAATGGCATTCATTAGATAGCCCAAGATAGTTTTTCATGCACCTTTCCACCGAATGTCTTTCAGCCCCTTTAACTATTATTTGGCACCAGACCTGAGTCTATCTTAAAGTGAGACCATATGCTGAGCTACGGAGCCAATGAGCTCTGGCTGCATAGCACATGGGCAAGCATGCTAGAGAGTGAAAGGCAGAAGAACAAGAGCAGAGCAGAAAGAGGGTACAACCAAGACACAGCAAGTAAATGGACTGTGGCTGAAGAGGTCTCCTGAGATGCAATGACTGCTCCACTGTGTACACTTCACAAGGAAAATGTTGACCCAAAATGCAGCTACTGTTTTAAAAAAAAGGCAAATTTCACATTGTTCTTGGGGCAGAATCCAGAATAAAACTCCCAATATCATATTGTCCCCATACAAATCTATATACCTTGAGGTTGTGGCACTTCAAAGAAGAAATGAAGAGCTGGAAAAGTTGCACAAAGGGGCAACATATATAATTCATTCATTTAGGAAGAAAAGTTACTCTTCAGTCTTCTTTTAAGGCAAAGTTAGTGAGGCAGGACATAGAATTTATGTCCTCCAAAACAGTTTTGGTCGCTATGAAAAGAATACAGTGGCCAAAACCTTCATGGAGATAAACCTAGACAGAACCTTCAGCATGGCTTTTATTCTGTGTTTATGTGCATAGTTGCATCTTCAGTTTTTAATAATTTACCTCTTTACCTTGCTAATAATTTACCTCCTATGATGTCCCTTTGTATTTTCCTTGGCAAAAATGAAACTAATGGCATCCCAGTTGTGCGCTTCCCTCTTCTGGGATACCAATGAAGACTAACTTTAGACTTCTATGAGCCATTTCTATTTAAATAATGCTTCAGCGGATTTTAGTGGCCATTTCTGTATTTTATTGTTCTGGTTTAATTGTTGCGGTGAGTTTAAATTGGGTTGTATGTTAGTTTTATCATGTTAGCCATCTTGTTCTTTCAAACACTGTAAGAATATAAATAGTAGAAATAAATGCATAACATAGAAGGTCATCTCTTTCACCCCGCTTTTGTTAAATGTTCTGTGCCTCCATGTCTGCAAGATAATGGCCTCAATTTAGCATTGCTGACTGCCTACATACATCCCTGTTCATGTGAGGATGGCAGAACCTTGAAGCTATTTCCTAAGCCAAGCTATATAGTCTTTGACATTATCCTTTTCCTCACTAAAATAAACAGTTTTTCTCTGGACCCAGTATGTGTACAAAGAGCAGGATAGAAAAGCACACCTACCATACATCAGAAAAGTAAAAGAACAAACACACTTGGCATTTTTACCACAGCATGGGATGAGTCTGAAAGCTCAGCATGAAATCAAAACATGGGGAATAAAAATCTCAAAATGCCTCCACTGGTGGGAGCAGCAGTAAGATTTGGGTCACTGAAAGTCCACATATCTATGGGGAAAATAATCTACCAACAACATGAAAATACTTTGGAAAACCTTTCTCCACTAGACCGATTGGAGTGGAGGCAGGGGAAACTGTCACCATACAGACTGTTTATCAAAGCCTTTCTTCCTGCAAGGAACTGAGGTAAATCTTTATTTCATGTATCTGCATTTTCCAGTCGCACGATATTTTTAAGAAGCTAAATAAAGGATGAGCATGAAACACAGGGGAGACATTCCCCAGTCAATTTCTGCTTGCCGGGCAGTAGATTTCTGGTAAGTGGGTCACAAAAGTGGAATCTTTCCTTTCCAAACCAACACACTGATTTAATTCTTGGCTGGATAATTCTTCTTAGGTAGTCCCTTGTTAAAACCACAACAGTCTATTTAGGAACAGACGGTGTCACTGAAAATTGCCCCTCATCAGAAATGCTTGTTTGTTTTCCTTGGAGATGAATTGTTGACAATTTCCCTTGCTCCGTTATTTACATCATGTTCAGGCACTCCTTCTAGCATATTACAAACACAACTTGTTTGGTAGTGTGAAAATATTGACCTTGACTTAGAGATGCTTCAGCTATGTGATCATGTGAACTGTGAATTTTCCTCTAGCAATCTTTCTCATCATCATTTTTTCTTTTGGAGCATGTTTATGCTTGTTTTGCATATTGCTGAACTCTGGTGTGTACTGTGTCTTACCCGATACCCCCTGAACCATGATAATAGCCTTCCCCCAGGTTCTTCCATTTCCTTAAAAAGCATATGTAACAATGTTGTCCACAAGACAAATGCCAAAACCAATGTAAGTTGATGTCTGTATTTTATCAATCAAAATGTCACAAAATAGCAATGCAAATCTTCAAGTTTTCTAGAACTCTTCACCATACAAACCCATCACAGCACCTTGTTAAGCCCAGTATGAGTGTCTGCAGCCTCATTCCAACTTACAGCAATAGCTGAGTGGAATCCAAGGGTTCTGCATTACCCAGATATTTGTCTTACCTCCATTTTTGCCTTGTTTGCCATTTAAGCTAGGGCTGAGCAACTTCAGGGCATTTAGGGACCACCTGACCACTTCTACTATCATGGACTTCAGTCCTGCCACACTCCCATGATTGCATTGCCCAAATCTACAAACTATTTTTGTGACCTTTCAAATGGATTTTGGAATGTATTCATTCCATCCATGTTCCAGGGCATTGAACAGTGTCTGGACAGCAACAGTGACTGGGCAATTAGGGGAGATGCCATTTCCCTTTCTCCAAGTACACATGCCCTGCAAAGAAGGGAATGAGCTTATCCCTCAAGGCTAGATCCCTCAAGGCTACAGCATGCTGTTTCTGTGCACTCTCTTTTGATTGTGCATCTTGGTGATCTATTACTACTCCTGGCCAGCCTTCTACAGCTTCTTTCAAAATGCATGAAGCGTAATTCAACTATATGAAAAGCAATAGACTGCACTATTTTCTTTTTCTTTCACCATGGGCAAAAGAAATGACTTAATTACTATCTAAGAGCTACTTACATAAAATAATAGGGAAGTAAGCCGCCCCGAGGCTTCGGCAAATGGGGCGGCATAAAAATGTTTTAATAAAATAATAAATAAATAAATAAGTATAAGTGAGGGAGAGAACAGTCTAGTCTGGGGTTCATTCCACCCTGCTTGCGCAGTTAGAGGTGTGTCATGCCTGTATAACACAAAACGCTTTATTCTAACTCATTTTGGACTCAATTTGCAATTAGATTGATACTTGCAAGTTTTCTTGGTGAGCATTATGAAAAGAATTTAACTGTTTTTCAGAGCTGTCTCATGGCTTACCACATATACATATGTGTACTGATCTGTGTGCAGGAATCTTAACACATTGCCCCTTGGGAACACTATATTGTGAGCACACAAACATATGCTTATTTAGTTTTTAAAAACTACAGGCCCCAGCATAGCTGTCTGAGCATGCTGGGACATGTATGATTTTTTCCTGTCTAAATATGCATAGAATTGTACCTTTAGAAATTCAGTGACTACGACCACTCCTTCAAACCAAATTAGATCATGGTTTGGGTTAGGTACAGTGATATAGCTTTACATATAGTAGGGTTTTGTTTTGTTTTGTTTTTTTAACTATTTCAGTTGCCCAGCACTCAGCCTCTCTTTCCCCATCTCTTTCCATGCTTTAGAACATCTACATTCCTGATAATGCAAAACAAAATATAAAACCAAAAGAAAACTTTCTGCCACCCCACATGACACCCACTTAAGTCATAGCACCATTATGACCACATGACTAAAATGGGTAGCTTCTCCTATCCTGGTTTTCTCAAGAATAACCATGTCAACTTGAATGGCCCAATTGACCATAACGTATATTCGTTTTGTTTTTTTTTTTTAATAAGAACAAAGGATGCTGTGGTGACCAGCACTGTGTCCATAAATCCACTGCCGACATTGATCCTGTCTACCACTGTCCACATCACCTGTCAACTTCTTTATGGTTGTTTGGGAGCCAGCTGGGCTTGGGGCCTGGATATTGTCCCTGAGGCCCAACCCTAGCTGCACCACTGTTCAGGGAGACAGGAGCCATCCAAAATATTTGCAAAACACCACCCCGCATATTGAACCAACTAGGGAAGATGCAAGAACAAAAGTGTCTTAAGGCTCTAACATCCATATTCTTAACATGGATGCCTACAAACATATGTATCTGGAAGACTATGAAGATCCTATGCAGGGCAGGGAGACTGGAGCACTGATGTTCACCTGTTCACATTTTGTCCTGCAAATCAGCTAGACAGCTGATTTCAGCCACTAGCTGAGGTGCTTCAGATGATGAGGGAATGAGGGTGGAGTACCACCATGGTATGTTATAACCTGTTGGATCCTGTCTCCTCCCTTTCCTGCTCCCCAGGACTTCCTCTTCACCCATTCTCCAAGGTCAATCTTCTCCCAGGTCCTCCACCAAGGTCAACCACAATGCAGCAATACGGTTCTTTCCATGCCAGTTGTAATGTGGGGAACAGGCCAAGAGTAGATGCTTAGCTCTATGACAGAGCTGTTTCTGAGACTAGCTTTGTTCCGCCCGTGGTGGTGGCTGATACCAGCAGGCTCTGCTGGACAGCCCTTGTGCCCATACCCAAAGGGTCCATGCACAACAAATCACCACAACTTTGCAAGTACCAGGGACTTTCTCAAAGTTTTGAATTTGACAGTTGTTTTCCAAAAAGAGGGGCACAGACATGAATAATTAATTTGAAAAATATAGTGGTGAAATTCACCAATAATTTTCTCTTCACTGGTTTTTCTGTTCACCTATTCAGGCATAAATGTATTTTCTAATACATACCCCCAGCATATGTAATGGATAACCTGAAAGTGGCTTGATGAAAATATAGTGAGAAAGCTGTTGGGGAAGGACTGTAATCCTATGATAAAACATATACTCAGTATGTACATGATTCCCTGTTTAGTCCCAGTTATTTCAGATAAGGCTAGGAAAAAGTCCTGTCTGAAATCCTAAACAGCCACTGCCAGTCATCAAGGAGATTACTGAGTTAGATGCACCAATGCTAGTTTCAAATGTCATAAAAAAGAAATAAAGTTCATTACTGTAATCAATAATTTTCTCTCTGGTCTGACTTATTATTTTGTTGAACATTGAAAGAATTATACAGGAAGGATGGCATATATTCTGACTAGTTTAAGCAGACAGACAGTTATAGGTTTATATTTATATAAGCCTGGCAAATCTGTATGTATTCCATATGAAATTTACTGACATTTACTGACATGTTCTGTGCCATGGACTGACCCAAGTGCAGACATGCAAAGCTATTATTTAATTTTTTTTTTTTTTTTGCAGTTCACTGTTCGATCAAGATTGATATAATCAGAACAAGCTGTGAGATCACCTAGAATCAGTATAAGGAGGCCTATCTTCTATTATTTTCCCTGCCTAGTATGCTAAACCTGTTAAAACTGAAAACATTAAAATGTGGTTTTGGAGAAATATATGAAAATATAATTAAAAGTGCAGATAGACATAAATAAGCACACCAAGGCCTGTGAAAGAGCAAAATGAAATGCTTGCCTGTATCTTCCTTCCAATGCAATGTTTATTATTCACATGTTACTAATGGGGACCTGCAACACAGTATCAAGAGTAAATGATTATGACTTATAGTACCTTTTATGATGAATAAGGATTTTCAAGAGTCCTATTCATGTCAAAATTACAGTGAAGGACCCTTACTTTATATTCTTTTTATAGCATTCTACACAACTTCCTTGCAATGACTACATTAATCCATTAATCCAAGCCTACAGGTTTGGTATGGCTTCTGCTCTCTGCCTCAGCTTTAAATATTTTACAACAAAATTGAAGGTGTAAAAAAGTCACAGTACCAAGAAAAGGCATCATTCTCATTATTACTCACCACGCTTGATTAGTTAGTTCTGTACAGAAAACGTGTGGTGCAGGGATAAGTGGAAGGCTGGCACAAATTTTTCAGGCCTTGCGATATCTAAATAATGGGGCCTCACATGAATTTTGAGGGTTTAGCAAGCCACATCTTTTAAATCATTCCATGGACACTACTAAAACAGAATGAGCAGCTATTCAGTCAAAAGCATCGAATTTAATCAGTCTCCAATGAAAACACACTGGTGGCATATTATTAAGGGGAAAGCCTGACTTGAAGAGTCTATTATTAATGCTCACGTACATGACTCTAAGGAGTCTTGTGAAGCCAGCCACTGTCAGTCTACACTCTCAGCTGCAGAATTTCAGAAAAGGTGATGGGCTGGGAAAGTATCACAGAAGAGATTTAGCTTGGTTCCCACCCATTAAGTCACTCTTGAAAAGCTGGAGCTCTTGGTCTGCGGAGCCAACTAAAATTCAGACCATTTTGATTGACTTGGGATGTTTCAGTGCAATGGAAAGGCTGGCTGCTTTCCACCCATACCAAGTGCACTTGTGACTGAAGTGGTCATTGGAAACACCTTTCATGTAATACTCAGATCATAATTCTCCAATGAAAATGAAATGCAGTAGATTTACAGTCTTGTATAGAAAAGCACCTCTTCTTCCCTCTGTCCCTCAATCTCTCTCTGAGAAAGCCTGCAGTAACTCCATAACTAGGGTAAATTTGTTTCTTATATTCCTTTAATGAACATTTTTCTGGATTAAGGTCTGAAGCCTCAGCTTTGTTTTTCTCTTTGAGAATCTCTCACTGCATAGAGTTTAGAGCAACGCATCTAAGTTACCCACCTTGTACTCCTTTAACTTTGTAAATGTGCTGCTTTCTGAGCCAGCTGGACTGCATGGACAGCATCCCTTTTCCTGCCACTGAGCAGGAACACAGATGCAGAAGGCTGTGGTGGTTCTGCTAACACCAGACCCTTTCCTTCTCCCAAAACCATCCTAAAACATAGAAGTGCGTTCAAACGGATGAGAGGAGTGTGTCTCAGCGAGGATGGCAAGAACACCAGTGCAGGCCTCTTGCTCGACATGCAGACTTCATGGGCTGGGCCAGCAGGGCACACAACACAAGGAGCACGATCTGGAGGTGCCATCCTTTCCTCCCGAGGTGTTTAGCGTGCCTGTGAAAGGAAAGCATGAAGAAGGCTGGTGTGCATGTCTGACTCCACGCAGGATTATACTGTAGGCATAGAAGCTAGTCTTGTAGCCATGAAAAACCAACTGCAGTGGTATCTATTTCACCAGGGATATGATGCAATGTGAGATTTATCTTGGTTTGTCTTCATGCAATTCCAGGTATACACCAACTTGTTTCCTCACTCTCTCCTTATGCATTGTATTACTACAGTGGGAAGCAAGATTAACTGAGAACTTAAGACAGAAAAGGAGAGGTACATAACAATAGTCTGACGCTCATAGATAGAGAGTTCAAGAACAATTCATCTTTTCATTTCTTTCTTTCTTTCTTTCTTTCTTTCTTCTTTCTTTTTTGCCTATTCTCTTTCTTGAAAGGCTGCCAAACACAAGTTGAACCTTAGCTTACTTGATCTAAGCAAGGAGCACAGAATGGAGAGCAACACATGAGAACCATTGAAGAGGCACTGACTAATGCAGTCCCTTTGCACCTCTCAGGGGTGGGGGAGGTGCTTCCAGATACATTCATAATTCCATGCAAGTGATCCTTTCTTTGTGTATTTAGTCCATTTTCCCAGCCTTTTGCATATGAAGCAATTCCTTCAGTGCATCACTGGCAGGTATTTGTGATAGGAGTGGAATCTTCTCAGCAGTGATTTCCTGATGTAGCATGATGGTAGGGATAATGCAATGGTCCACTCTGGGGCTCAGCACCAGAGCGTACACCCAAGCTTGCTACTTGGAAAACCTGACAAACAAAGGGGCAACTGCCATTTCGAATGCGGGGTGTGATTCACACAGGATTCTTTCTCAAGACTGGTAGTCAAGGAAAACAAAAGGATCCTTGCTACTGCAGGACATTTCTACCCCTCAGTGTTCCTTAGTTGCAGGGTTCTGACTTGCAAAAAACAGGGACTGACTGGAAGCAGGTATGTCCACTGAGGATTGCCTGGTGCCTTTTACTATCCTCAGGGGTAGGCTGAGACTTGCACTATGTCAAGGCATTTAGCAGCTCTACATAACATAAATTGAAGGATAAGCTAATTGTGTCATCACAGTTTATTTAAATACGACTGCACTTATCTCTGTGGAGAACTACAATTCTGCTCAACCACAGTGAAAAAGCAGTGCTGGATTGGGTTATGGGAGTTTGGCTTTGGCTCTTATGATCACAGGCGGAAGCAGACACTAGCAGCAAGGTGATACTGTGAGTGTCTCCTGTAGTTTAAAAATGAGCACAACACTATACATTAAATTATGTACGATTTATCAGCATTGCTCTGGTAGTAAAATGGGAAGACCAAAGTGCAAGACCTGAGAATTAATCATGCCCATGCTAATAGCAGCTTTCAGAATAATATCCAAATGTTGGAAAAATGAGAGCTTCTAACACTAAAGTAAATGGAATTGTGGCAAATAGCCATGGCAGAAAAATTAGCACACCAACTAAAATTAGTTAAAAGCAAAGTAAAAATAGCAATTTTTAAATAAGTTTGGCATGATGTTATTGTATATCAGAGCACATGACATTTTCTTTTTTAAATCTTTTATTCAGGTTACAGTAATGATGCTAAATATGAATTGTTATTACAGCCATAAAGAAACTTCCAAAAAGCCAGTGGATTCTGCCTATTCAGAAAATGCTATACATACTACTTTCCCTCAATAACTAGACTAAACTAGTTAGTCTAACAGTAACTAAAACTGATGTGCTATTTGTTTGTATCTATACTTGGAAAATAAATACAATTTATTCTTAAATGAAAAACAGACATGTTTGGAAAGAGGAGAGACAAATGGGCAAATCTACTCCAACAAACGGTCAACACCAAAACTGCCATCAAGGTCAGGACTCCAAAGTGAGGTTTACCCCTTGGCCACAATGAAGTAGTGAGAAATTGAGATAGTTATCAGTCCCCTTGGATTATTCTGTCAGATTTCCAGCTCTTGTCCATGAGTTTCCACGTTTATCAGGCTGCTCAATTCAGTTTCAGAATGAGCATCTTTCTGGTTCCTGTTGATGCCCTGGTCGATTTGTGGAATGGGGAAATGACCAGGGAAATGCACAGGATTGCTCCTAAGCATCTTCTCCCTTCTAGCAGAGCCTGCTCAGCACCATGGTATATGCCTGAATTGCAGGCGATGAAACAGGCTGGGAGACGATTGGGGTGTAGGTGGAGAAAATCATGTGACAAATCTGACTGAACACACTTACGTGCTCACTGTCGTGCATATGCTGTGGCGGTGAGGGCGGCAAAGAGGGTCCCTGGAGGCCCAGGTGACAGTGGTGGCAAGAAGCACTTTACTTCAGCTTTGGCTGATCCAACAGCTGTATCCTTACCTAGACGAGCACTGCCTAGCAACAGTGACACAAGCTCTGGTAACTTCCTGGTTGGATTATTGTAACACGTTCTACATGGGGCTGCCCTTGAAAATGGTCCAGATACTTCAATTGCTACAAAATAGAGCTGCCAGGTTGCTGACGTGGGCCAGTCATTATTCTCATATAACGCCAGTCCTCTATCAGCTACACTGGCTCCCAATTGAAGGACCCAATCAAGGTGCTAGTACTAACCTATAAAGCCCTAAATGGCTTAGGACCAGGATACCTGAAGGAACATCTCCTTCCCTACATGTCCTTATGCCCCTTAAGATCTCCCTGGAGGAGGGCCTTCTCTGTGGTGGCACCCAGACTATGGAATGCGCTCCCCAGAGAGGTCTATCTGGTGCTGACTCTCTACTCTTTCCAGCACCAGGTAAAGACCTTTTTATTTAGCCATCATTTTAATAATTAAGGATTTTACACAGTCGCATTTTCTTTTTTCTTTCTTTTTTCGTCCTTCTTTTTCTTTAGTTTTGAAAGTGTTGTTTCATGTTGTGTTTATTACTGAATGTTTTAATTATTGCTATTGTGTTATTATATTACTATTTTAACCTTTTGTAAACTGCCCTGAGGCCCCTTTTTTGCAAAAGATGGGATACAAATGCTTTAAATAAATAAATAAGGATTGAGGAAAAGCAGTTTTAAAATCCCCCCTCAGCCACAAAGCTCATTGGGTAATCTTGTGCCAGTCTTTCAAAGCTACATAACACTATTGTTATGAGGATGAAGTTGGGAAGGGAAAGAGAACTTGTATGCCACCTTGACTTCCTAGTAGAAAAAGAGGAAAATAAATGTAATAAATAAATTATTTAATTTTGGTCTTTCTTCTTCATAATGAAACCCTTTTAGCGAGTTTAGTTTTGTTGAGACTTGTCTTGATTAGTCTAGTACTATGTTCCATGGAATAAAGGAGTAACAGAGTTTTCCATTTAGAGCTGAGCATAAATGACCTGTTGAAATTCTCTATCCGATCTATGCACAGAGAGATGTAGAAAATGATTTTACAGTATCTGTCAAGAAGCAAGGACTGGGTTAATGTTATATTAGCAGAAGCCATATTAGCACAGGCAGCTGACTGAATTCAGAAGGACTTGGCAAACTTTACCGAGCCATAAAGAGAGAGTCTCCTGTTTAAACAGCCGGAAGTATAAAACAGCAAGTTAGGCCAAACTTTGAACACAATGAAACCACTACTACCACCACTGAACATATCAAAAAGGATTAAAAAAAAAAAAAAACTTTTTTGGCTCCACCCGGCTGCCAGACAACATCCACTCTCCCTAAACTGTGTAGGCACCCAAGACTGTGATGCTGTTAATGAGCTGTGTAGCTTAATGACATCTCTCACTACACCTACTCTTCCTAAGTAAAAAAATACACAAAGAACACATTTAGGCTGAGCTGGACCCCGCCCAGCACAATGCAACCATTAGCAGTGGCAAAAGCACAGCTTCTCTCTTTTTTCCTAGCATTGATTCAGTGTGCTGCAACTGCAAGTGTCAGCAGCTTCAGCTGTGTTGGCAGCCAAGTCCATTCTGTACCCTTCACAATTTCCTGAACCCAGCATCCTTCCAAGGTATTGTGAGGGGAATATGTCCGCCAGTACACACATAAAGGTGAAGAATATTCAGAGAAAGTCCTGCAAGGTGACCTTCTTTTACAACGGGGAACTTGAGAGAAGGAGGGGGGGATCAGAAAGTTTTTCTCCAAACATTTTCTGGAAATGTTGGCTCAGCTCTAGTTTTAATAAGAATTCTTCATCAAATTAGCATATCTCCATGTTTAGAAGACGCAATATAAAATCAGTGAAAGACATGTTAGCTCTAAACATCGTAACAGTCATGCACTGAAGCTTGGCTATACCATGAGGCAGCTGAGAAATAAAGATGGTCCAAACCTGACTGCAACAGTCAGGTGTGAAAAAACACACTGCCTCTGAAGTCATCTCACATTGAGATTCTTCTGATAATTTGGAGGAAAGCTGCCTCTGGCACACACTCAGACTTGTTTTGTTTTGCATCTTTTCAGTTATTCTGTCATATTGCCTTTCCTGGATGCCAATCTACTACTGTTGCTGCCCTTCTGTTGCCTTTTGTACTTGCCTAGAAAATAGACCCCATATTTTATTAGAACAAATCTACAGCATTCCTTACTTTTTAAAATAGTAAACTTCGCAGAAGAGAACAGATCTTGATTTTTGGCCAGCTGCATTACAGACAGCAGGAGCATTTTAAGGGTCAAGGTCACAGAAGGCACTGGAGACTTAGGTCAGTAAGTCCCTTCTTCCTAATTAAACTGGTCTCGCTTTCCTAATAGCTGGCTGTTCTCCATCTGCTGTCAAGAGCTCTACTCCTACATAAACTTATGCACCAAAAAAGAGGGAAATATATTTGAAGTCTAAAAGTCATGACCTCAGCAGCCATTCCAAGGCACTTTCATGAATCATAATTAGGCACTGAAGGCACACAGCTACAGCAAATCTGTGAAGACTGCACAGCTGGTTATCCGCAAGGCACCTGCTTCTGCAGTGCATGCATTGCATGCAAAAGGTCCCAGGTTCCATGCCTGGCACTTCCAGTTAGGGTGAGGAAAGAGGTCTGGCTGAAATCCAGCAGACTGTCCTGATCTGGATGGACGAAGGGTTCTGGAGGATTTCCTATGTTGCTTGCTGGAGAGACCATCAAAATTCAGTCTGACTGTAGTCACATTTCTAGGCTTAAGCAGCAGTTAGAACTTTCGCCTGTTTGTAGGTGGCAGGCTCCTAACTCTAAGATGCAATCATTATCCTTTTCTGGTAAGCTAAAAGCAGAACTGCAGTTGATGCTCCACACTACTGAAGATATGTCATTTTTCCTGTGCACTCAGCCAGTCATGTTCCATCCATATCAATGATGTGCCAAGTCAGGTCCAATGCATTGAAGAAGTCTTCAGACCACTTTAAACTTGCATTACAAACAAACAATAGTTGGATAGACTTCAAGATAAAATTAAGAATGTAAGATTTTTCAAAAGACAAAAAAAGACATGCCTTTTAACAAAGTAAGGTTTGATAAGTCAGTTGAGGTCCTGTATATATACAGGGCTCATTTAATCAGGCATTTCCCACTTCTCATTGTTCCTTAAACTGGCTCCCTTAATGGCAAAGAGGGCAACCCTCTGAGGCACAAGCTGGTTATATCCTTGTAAGAGAAAACACAGCTTGTGCTCAGCCACTCTGTTTCTCATAAGGTCAACAATCTGAGATAGAAAATATCCCCTCTGCTGCCATCTACCCTACATAGGCCAGATCTACCACTTCCGGTGCACCCCATATGCAAAGTCTATCATGCGCTGGTGTGTCCTGGAATCTACTTGGCTGCATCATGGTATCCCATCTGTTTGAATCACTAATGGGCAAGAGCTGAATGCTGGTCTCTTCCTTGGGTTTGGGCCTTTGCCAGTTTTCCATACTTGACAGGGCAGCTATGCCACCTGTGCTTTTGTATTATTGTTAAAACATTATATAAAAGCCCTGCAAGCCAGTGAGGTGTTGTGGTTAAGTGTGTGGGTCTAGGACTCAGGAGATCTGGGTTCTAGTCCCCACTCAGCCCTGGAGCTGCCTAGGTGGCCTTGGGCCAGTCACAGACTCTCAGTCACAGGTTTGCTATTGTGGGGGATAAGACTGAAGGCACAGGGAGGAGAATGATATAAGTTGCTTTGCATTATTTAAAACAGAAAAAAGGTGGGATATAAATCTAATATGCCTATTAGATTTATGGAATCTAATGGAGCGCCTATGGAATGCGCGCCCCAGAGAGGTCTGTCTGGCGCTGTCGTTATTTGTTTTTCGGCGCCAGGTTAAGACCTTTTTATTCCAGCAACATTTTAATATCGTTGTGTGTTTTATTGTGTATTTTATTATGTTGTGAGCCGCCCCGAGGCTACGGCAAGGGGCGGCATAGAAATGTTTTAATAAATAAATAAATAAATAAATAAATAAATAAATAAATAAAATAAGTTTTAATATTGTCTTTTCTATGTTTTTAACTGTAGCCAGGGTGGGTCGGGAATTTATTTATGTTATATTTTATGTTTTGGTTTTGTTTTTGTTTTTTTGCATAAGCTGTTCTGAGGCTTTTGCGACAGGTCGGCATAGAAATATCTTAAATAAATAAATAAATCACACACACACACACACACACACACACACACACACAATTTTGGTTATAAACAAACTGCATCATTAATATATGAGGTTGAAAAGAAATGGAGTAGGAATGCAACCCTTTCAAACCTGTTATCCATACTCATGTCACTTCTTAAGGCATGGTTCACACCAGTTTTACCACACCATGATATGTGGTATGTGTGGGACCTGTGAACCATTTGGGACTCAGAACATATTCATCATAAAGTTTATTTATTTATTTATTTATTTAAAACATTTTTATTCTGCCCCCAACCCAACAAAGCCTCGGGGTGGCTCACAACAAGAACAAAATTATACAATAAAAATATTAAAACCTGGTGCATATCGGCTTAAAAGATTTAAAATCCTACAAATAACCAATAAATTAACACTTAAAATAAGTTTTAAATAAAAAGGTCTTAGCCTGGCGCCGAAAAACAAATAACGACGGTGCCAGGCAGACCTCTCTGGGGAGTGCATTCCATAGGTGGGCGCCACCGCAGAGAAGGCCCTCCTCCAGGTACTCACCCTCCTAATATCATTCACAAAGTTTGATATATTCATCCCCTCTGTAATTGATCTTATCACTGGTGCTAAAATGCTTTTCTGGCTAGAACAGTAACATTCAATTTTAAAGTATTTATACCTCTTTTATTATTGCATATTAGCAACACTTTAAATTAATAAGTAGTATAATATAGCACCCATTCAAAGGTTATTGTAAATGTGTGCTGAACTAGAAGATGTTCCCTTCCCTGTACTTCACTGTGCACCTCGGAGCCCTGTCCCTTAAAAGAATAATACTAACGATACGATCTTATGCATTTTGAAACACTAAAAGTCCTGCAGCTCACAGCATGCCCATCAAGTCACGCTGTTGAGGGCATGCTGGGAGTTGTAGGCCTTTTATTCTGTCACAACATGTATAAGATTGCACCCCAAGGGCATCTACACCTGCACTAGCAAAATTGAATAAGCTAATTAATGCACAATGTCCCTTCCAGGTACCATACGATCATATTGTATCTTATTTGTTCCACAACTCTGTAGTCCCTTTTTGGTTATTCAGTTATGTATGTCAAAGAAAAGCTGCTGTTGCTGCAATGATTTCTTTGTAGTTGAAGAAATAAGCTGCCAAATTAATTGTTCCTGTGATTCATCTTCTTTCTGTTATACTGCTTGGAAGTTAGCAGCCAGCTTTATATTATTTCTAGACATCCATCTGCAAATGAAGAGTTTCAAATGGCCAGCAAAGCTTAAGTGCCCAGTTCAACCAACATATCAAATCACTGTCACATCCATCATCAGTCTAGCCAGTGGGTGTAATAGAAGCATGGATCCTTTTGTTAGAAAGAGACAGAGACCAACAGACAACAGGACATGGCCAAAATGGAAGTTTGCCCTGCAGATATGGTGCACAATTTGGAAAAGCCATTTTCACTCAGCCACAAATGTGTATATAAATGCAGTAATTTTAATAGTAAGGATGATATTTTAGTCACACAATAGTATTCATAATGAATTGGGATAGTCTTTGGAGGGACAATGTAGGAGTTCCTCAAGTTTTAGACTGCAGACTTTCCTATTTCTACTATGAGCTTTTAAACAATCAGTGTCATGGGGTATTGGAGGGCTCCTAGTGCTCTTTCCCCACTTAATGGATTTTCTGTGGTAAGAAAAAAAAACAGCAGAAGTAGTTGCGGAAAACACAGGAAGGTCACAAACGGAAGACAGTAATATCTGCACCTTCCATCAAATTCCAGGCAATCACACAATTAAAACTCCATGTGGAAGCATGCAGTGGTTGGAAAAATGTTGATGGTTACTTTCATCAGTCCATTACACAGCAGCAGTATTTTCTGTTCCTCTTCAAATTATCTGATTTTTTTTAAATTCTGTGCCACAGCTAAAACATGGAAATGATCACACATATATACAAAATGGCTTCCTCACTTTATTTCATTCAGTGTGAAGTGCAACTTGCTCCTTTAAAAATGCTTCATATGTAGACTAAATATTCACCGTAGAAGCCAACAGTGTATTGAATGTATCATGGGATGAAACTCAATTACCATCCATGACATTGTCTTACTTTTTCACTGCTCACTCAAACTAGTCAATTACTCCAAAAGAGTGAAATGTGGTTTCAGGCATGACTAGCACCTCAAAGCACCTGTGCTCATTAAGGCTATTTTGCAGTAACGTATGAAGAGAGGCAGCACGCGCGCCATTTCCTGTTCTCTTGTCGCTATGTGGAAGAACTGCACATAAGACAGTCAAAGAACGTGAGAAATGGCACAGAGTAAAATCAAGAAAACTAATAAAGCTGCTAAATCTGCACAGTAAAATACATTTTGGTATAATTAGTTATACGACTGTTGCATAGAAGCCCAATGCTGTCTTTTACAGAAGCAGTTTTGGCTGTGTGTACGGGGGCATCCTATTCAGGACATGGTGCTATCATCAGCTAAGTACCCTTTTGTCATCAAGGTGAGACTTTTCAATTTGGCAGGACTAGACCACCTCAGAGCAGCAAACATCGGCTGCGCAGAGAGAAAAACATTATCTCTGAAGTTCACCCAATGCTCCATGCAACTATACTTTAACATAATAATGGAGAGAAGATAGGAATGACCCAGATGGAATCATTTCATGGTGAAAGCCTCGATGCCACTCTCCACATTATGGCTGCGGACAGGAGCAGAGGCCCTGCCCTTGATATGGGGAGGAGTTCCCAGGAAATTGCCTGTCGTCATGGATTGAAAGACTCCTCTTCTGAGCATGGGGCTTGAAGAAATGGGAGGGCCTCACTCAAGGCCCCATTGTCAGGATTGGTTGGCCTGGCAGGCCAATTTGACTCATGAGCTGGAGGTTCTTCATACTTGGAGAATTCAGGTCAGTACCATATTCTTCTAGTTGTACCCTCCCCAGAGTACTTGATTCTTGGACACTGTAGAAGTAGAATCAGTAACTAAGTAAGCAACAATTACACTCATTTACTCTCTCATATAAAAAGGCTGTGCATGTGTACATATGTGCTTTCACATCAATGTGTTTTCATTCAGGTCAAGCAGGTATATACAAGGCTTTTAGAAGCACATTCAGACCTTGAAGTACACAAAGTTTCGTGTTTTCTGCTTTGTCAAGCCCCTGCCTGTGCAATCCAGGAAGGCTTTTCTTTTCGAAACCCTCACAGTGCCTTACAATATGCTCTGGGAATCTTGCCAGGCTCTCATCAGGTGAGTTGTCTCCTATTGTTCCTCAGTCACTCTCTGTCCATAAGATTAGTTAAAAGTAGTGTAGAGAGACAATGTTTTCAGAGCATTTTTCCTTTCGCTCTGGTGCTTCAGTAGCTTGATAGGACCATACAGAAGAAAGCTCTGCCACGGTGGAGGGTGAGTGGGTTAAGCACATGAGAAAAACCATGTCAGATCAGACCAAGGGTCCATCTAGTCCCCTATTTGGTTCACACTGTGCTCAACCAGTTGCCTATGAGTGTAAGAGCACTTCCCTACCCATTTTCCCCAGCATCATAATGCCTCTGATACTGGAGGTAGCATATAGTCATCAGTACTAGCAGCCATGAATTCATGCAATCTACTTTCAGACTCAGCCAAATTGATGGCTATCACTGCATCTTATAAATGAATTCCATAGTTTAATGATATGCTATAATACTGCTATAAGAAGGACTCGCTGCTATGTGTTGAAATCCATTGGTCCCATATAGACCCCACTGCTGGCAATGACTTAGGGAGAGGAATGATTGTTTGCAGCTTTAGGAAGTAAGGATATGTTGAGTCTAGTGCTGGAAAAGATGGGCTCACTGCTCAGTGAATAATCCTTTCTAAGTAACAAGAAAATTACCTTAAAAGATGGTATCTGACTGCATGATATCCCTGTGGACTCAACATCCCCGTCAGCGTGCCCTCGGTGTAGAAGAGCTTGCCTCCCTCTCTGTTTCATGCCCTCCTCCATGTTCTCTTTGTGTGCTTGGCTATGTAGTATTTTATGTCCAAAATCTAAGAATTACCCTTTTGTTCACTATGGTTTTCTTTCAAAAGGATTTTGCTCACACACACAAAAGGGCTACAACTAAAGTGCAAGTACATCCTTTCTGTCACAGATTGAACTTTGCACATGAAGCACATTTTCTTTTAAACCCCTAAAAATAAAGCATGTTGAAAGCTGAAGTGGGAAAGATGCTCTAGCGCAAGAACAGTGGGGAACTACAACCCACATAAGGTGTTTCCTGAGCTATGCAAAACTTACGAAGGGATGACCCAGAGATATTTACTATAAATTCTAAATTCAGAACTGATGGAGGCAGTATGTAGAAAAACAGAAATAGTTAGTTTTAAGCATATTTTCCTACAATGCCTTTGGGAATCTTCACTGAAGACTTCAAAATAATTAGAATGCTTGAAATTTTAAGAAAGCAGGAATTTTAAGACCTCTCCTGCACATTTTAAATTCGCTTAATTTTTTATTTGTTTGTTTTGTGTTTGAAAAAACAGTCACTTGTACACAGATCATTACAAACCCTTTCACAGTTCGCAGTGACAATCTGGCCCAAGTCAAGCAGCACTGTCAGCCCCAGACAGCACTGCTTTACAACCTTGACCAAGGGGTCGACACAGTGTCAACACCAAATGATGGATCTGAATAATTCTTTGCATGCAGAAGAGGCTACGCACATGAGCGGTGCAGTGACAGAACAGGTGATTCACAGCAGACTGCAGGGGCTATCCACATTTACAGCATGCCCACCGTCTCTGAGTACCTGAAGTAGTTGCTTCATTCTTCCAAGGAGTACCTTAAGAACATAGGGCTCCCATAGAATTAGACCAATACTCCATTTAGTCCAGCGTCCTGACACTTCAGGAGACTTTTTCAGTTGTTGTTGTTTCTAGATATGTGTGGGTTTGTGAAAGCATGATAGAGGTTCTTACAGTTGTGCATGGTGTGAAGGTAGATAGTGAGACACTTTTCCTATTGTCTCATACACAATCTCTGGGTCACCCAGTCAAGCTAAATGGTGGAAGATTCAGGACAGTCAGAAAATGGAAGTAGTTCTAATCTTGGAAGCTAAGCAGGGTCTGGCCTGGTTGAAAACTTAAATATTGTGAACTTCCTAGAGAGCTTCTGGTGGCATAGAAATGTAGTAGCAGTAGTAGTAATAATAGTAATAGTAGTAGTAGTAGTAGTAGTAATAACAATAACAATAACAATAATAATAATATAGTGGAATTCAGTGTCACAAATTGCAGTGATAGGCACAATCCAGATTGCCCTTAAGGAGAACTAGACAAATATGTGATGAAAAAGGTTAATGGCTTCCCCATACCAGTTAACATGCTTCTCCATACCACTTACTGAGATTTCCATTGATTGCCTGTGATATGAACAAAATCCTGGAGAGGACAGCCCTTTGGCCTCATCCAGAATGGCTCTTCAAGTGTATTTATGTTCTCATAGTGCCAGCCAGATGTGCCCAGAAACCAGTAAGGTAGAGCTCTTCCTAGTTTTGAATCCCAGTTACTGTGGAGCAGAGATTTCATATTATCCTAATGGTGAAAAGCTATGGCTAGACATATTGTCCATGAATCTGACACAGTGGATCCCTTGTGAATTAGCTGTGCTTATCAGTCCATTTTCATCACCTGCTCTAAGAATGCTCCCTATTTCATTCTTTAATTTTAAAAAACCTACAAGAAACTATTCAGCAATAGTTGCTGAATAGCAACACCAGGATTCTGAATGCAATTGCAAGAAAAGCAGAAGGAAAGCACCTGGGTTAATGAAGGTTCATTCTACTAGTGTGCTTTGATTTCTTTCTCCTGCCCAACTCTTCCTTCATGAAATACAAGTCAAAGGCTGACACCAGGACATGCTCAGAGGCCTGTATTTAAGAGCAGACATGGATTAAGCCCTGGCTGCCTACTCAACTATCCACTAAAGAGCTGAAACAAATAGAACATCTTTATTCATAAAGCTTGTAATAATGATTATGTTCTTAGCACTATATCAAAGTTAATGTTTAGGACAGTATTTATCACCACCCATTCAACAAGAGGTGTGGCAATGAGTGACCATGAATGATTGGCATCAGATCCATGTACACAAGTTCTTCATTTCAAAGAGATAAATTGTGCATGCCCAACATGCATTAAAAGTTGTGAAGCAGGCTGTACATTCAGTTTAAAAAGTACTCAGATTTTGAACAAATAGACCCTCGAGTCTCCATTCTGCCTGCCCCAGAAAATGACTCCATGGGAAAACTAGTTACCAAGACAGAATGCATATGTACATGCCATTTAATATACTATTCGGAACAAGAATAGTCACAAAATATATGAGGTTGGTTCATCAGCAGAACTTCTGCTACTGGGTGCAGGAACCAGTTTAGAGGTGCTACGTGGGAGTAAAATAGAGAAAATAATGGGAAGATTGTAAAGTTGCTGGAGGCTGAATGCTTTAGGCTCTATACTAAGGTGTGTGGCCATAGCCCCAGACACTACCAAAGCATCCTGGGATAGGGAGAACTCAGATCATGGACTGATGTTAAATGTCGATTTTGTGAGAATGAATAGAAAAATGTGTAAGAAAGTATATCTTGTGGTTGGCATTAAGTTACATTATCCTCAATCATTCCTACTTCAAACTAATATTCCCCCATTCAGTCTGTCTTTCATATATCTTACTCTGCATTCTCAAATGAAAACATTTTGCCATCCTGGAATGGATTTTTGAATATGCTTCCTGTTCTGCTGTATTTGATTATAAGTTTGGGGGTTCACTGCATCCGTAATCGCTGGCAACAGGCATTTGCCTAGTTGAAGCAATTACTGGAGTAGCCTTGAACAGACAGTCTGGGTGGTATGGCAGAGAAAGCTTACAAAGATCCAGAAAATGAACAGCACAGGAAAAAAAATTGAAAGATGTTGATGTGTGGGCAGGATACAAGGAAAAAGAATGGAAGGAGTTAGACTAAATCACTGTTTACCACAATATCTTCCCTTTTTGCAAGGCTTTGACTGATAAATATCAGCTTAATCCTAACACCGGAAGCTTCAATTACAGGATTAACGTCAACCAGCATAAGAGCACAGAAGAAAGTGAAATGGCTGTCCTTATGGAGGTGCTATATCAGCTGCTTGCTGCCAATTTATAGCACCATCAGGACAAATTAACTGCCTACCTTCAGGAAAACACCAAAAGGGTGTTTTTGCTGTTAGATGCAAAAAGATCCTTCCAAGTAGTAGCAGAAAATTAAATAGTGCCCTATATTTTGAAAGGAAGAAGTCTGTGTATGTTCATCTGAACTAACTCAGGGAGCACGGTTTGGATGCTGGGAGAGTCACAGTTTGTATTTGCATAAAGAAAAAAGGTTTCAATGGTAGGTCTGAGATCCCTTTCCAAGACCACACAGGGAAGGTGCATATCACCAGTGCCTTCCTCACTGCTTTATTATATTTATAGTCCACTGTTTTCCAAAACTTTCAAGATGAACATGGTTCTCTTCCCTTATCCTCACAAGAACCCCATGAGATAGGTGACTGGCTCGTGGTCATTTAATGTGGTTCATGGCTGAGTGGTGCTTAGACTTTATGTCACCTCAATCCTAGTCTGATACTCTACACACGGCACCATAGTAGCTTAACAAGGGAATACCACAGGCCAGGAAAAGGGGCTATCATTGAGTGGTATAACTCTCAATCTTTCAGGGCCAGCCCAAACATTTTCTAGCCCACCACTAAGGAGATGTCACCCTTCTCCATGCTACATACAGAGGGGCAATTTAATATTTCTTTAACACTGGCAGCAGGATAGGGTCCTGTACCACATCTGGGAAGAGAAGACAGGTGTGGGTGCTGCAGGACAGTCAGTTCTCCAAGAAAGGGGATTATTCAGCAGCTCTAGCGGGGCCTGTCACTCCCAACATCTGCTGTCCAAAGTAGTTGCCTCAGGGGTTGGGCACATTCTTGGCTCTTGCAATCAATCTTCACACCAACAGATAGGGCTGAGGAGTCTCCTGCATGAACACTGGCAAGATGACCACACTGGCTGAGCTAGAGGGTCCAAAGGTCAGACTCAGGATACATCTTCCAATCTTCCAATGTTCCTAAGGCGGACTGGGGTGTAATTGCCATGCAGAACACAGCACAAGCCATTGTGGATCACATTCTCAACAGGGACATGAGCAAAGGTGCTTAGCATGTACAGTTGAGCACTAATGTGCACCCATGTACCCCGGTAAAATCCATCGTGCTTTGAAAATGCCACCCATTTCTATCCAGGGGTTCCTCAGCTCACATCAAGTTCATATTAGGAAGAAATATCAGGCCGCAATTGCTCGATCTGGGAGCGCAATTCTCCTTTTGCAGGTGCATGCACTCTCCACTGAATGCCATCACAGGAAGACCGGTGGACAAAATACAGTCTAAGAAGCTACCGTGTTCAGTATGCAGACATACTGTCAGATTCTTAGCAGATATAATGAGCTTGTGTTATTTATGGTAACCTAATTAAAAACCCAGCAGCTTTCCCTGCCTGAAAAACTATTTCTGAAAACACCATTGCTTAATTGATAAGCCTTGCTTAACTGATAATCCTGTCTCTTGGCAAATCTGAAAGTTTTTTAAATGACACAGATAATCAGCTATGAACAGTATATATGGTATAATGATGTGCATTATTACTTATGATTTCCTCTCTACTGTTATTTAATGAATTTGACAATAATATACTAAATTATTCAAAACCTAGCCTAATAACCCTAGCATAATATATTTTCATGCATTATCTTTTTCAGACAATGGGCACAGTCCTCTGAGATTTTAAACCTGCTAAGAGTAGTCTCTCCCCATTTTCCCCTTCCAGCAAATCAGTCTGGAAGGTTTTATAACACAGTCCTTTATCAGAGATTGAGAATGTTTGTGGTTTTACATAGTGTTTTCTAAGAAGTTTCTTAACAAGTAGCATCTATCAACATAACAATCTCTCCAGTTTGTGGGAGTTGCTTCTTCCCATGTGAAGAGTTTACAGCAAACCAAAAAGACCCCTCCCTCTCTGCCTTTTTCAAAAGTCTTGATTCTACCTTCAGGGAGGCTCACACTGCTTCTGTGCCATCTGGTGGAAATGCCTGATACTATTTACTTGGCCCACTTGCTTGGCATGGCACCATCTTGCTAGGTTGAGGAATTCACTTCCTTCCACCTCCAAACTTCCTTGGTCTATGGTCTCTCCCCGCACAGTCATACCCAAAATGGTTTGTTTCTCAGATTCTGTCTGAGTAAACTCATTTTTAACCTTGACATCTCAGTAGCATCTCCCAACCTCTGTTCTTCCTTAGGTATCTCCCATTCCAAATTTGAACTATCTAGCAGGGAATTATGTATGTTGGGATAGATGGGTCCCATCTCCACAAAATTCCATGATAGTGTCCTAGGATTAAAAAGACCATGGTATTTGTAGTATTGGTGTATCACTTTATATGTTCATTTCTTAGGGATTAGTAAGGTCAAGAAAACTATAAGAAGAGTTGGAGTGTATCATCAACCCAAAAGCAGAAGTACAGAAGTTCAGGGTTCTGATAAGTCAGTCCTCTTCTAGGATAATGGGCTTACTAGAACCATCCCATTTCTGGGCAAGGTACTAGAGCGGGTGGTGGCGGGACAACTCCAAGCACTCTTGGATGAAACTGATTATCTGGACCCATTTCAATCCAGCTTCAGACCCGGATATGGCACTGAATCTGCCTTGGTCACCCTGTAGATGACCTGTGCAGGGAAAGAGACGGGGAGTGCGTCCCTGTTAGTTCTCCTGGACCTCTCAGAGGCTTTCGATACCATCGACCATGGTATCCTTCTGAATAGGCTAGCGGGATTGGGAGTTGGAGGCACCGCATGGTGGTGGTTCCACTCCTATCTCAATGGTCGATTTCAGAAGGTGGTGCTGGGGGACTATGGCTCTGAGCCATGGCAGTTATGCCATGGAGTTCCGCAGGGGTCCATTTTGTCCCCTTTGCCTTTTAACATCTACATGAAACCGCTGGGAGAGGTCATCAGGAGGTGTGGGCTGCAGAATCATCAGTACACTGATGATTCCCAGCTCTACCTCTCGTTTTCCACTAATCCAGGTGAGGCAGTGGCTGTGCTGAACCGGTGCCTGGCTGAGGTAATGGGCTGGATGAGGGCCAATAAACTGAAGCTCAATCCAGACAAGACAGAGGTCCTGTTGGTGGGCAGTTCGGACCTTGGGATGGGGGACTTGGGCCTTGTCCTAAATGGGGTTGCACTCCCTCTGAAGGACAGGGTTCGCAGCTTAGGAGTGCTCCTCGACCCTGAGCTGTCTCTGGAAGCCCAGGTGACGGCGGTGGTGAAGAGCACCTTCCTTCAGCTTCAGCTGATCCATCAGCTGTGTCCCTTCCTAGAGAATGACTGCCTGGCGACAGTGACACATGCGCTGGTAACTTCCCGATTAGATTTCTGTAACGCACTCTACGTGGGGCTACCCTTGAAGATGGTCCGGATACTTCAATTGGTGCAGAATACAGCTGCCAGGTTGCTGACGGGGACTGGGCGTTGTTCTCATATAACCCCAGTTCTCCGTCAGCTCCACTGGCTCCTGATTGAAGTCCGGGCCCAATTCAAGGTGTTGGTTATGAGCTATAAAGCCCTAAACGGCTTGGGACCTGGATACCTAAAGGAACGCTTGCTCCCATATATGCCCTCCTGCCCCTTGAGGTCAGCAGCAGATGCCCTTCTCCAGGAACCATCTGTGAATGACATCAGGAGGGTGAGTACCCGGAGGAGGGCTTTCTCTGTGGTGGCGCCCCATTTATGGAATGCGCTCCCCAGAGAGGTCTGCCTGGCGCCGTTGTTATTTGTTTTTCGGCACCGGGCTAAGTCCTTTTTATTTAAAACTTATTTTAATTGTTAATTTATTTATTTAACTAGAATTTTTTTTAATTTTTAGCCAAGAATGCACAGAGGTTTTATTGAGGTTTTATTGCACTTGGGTTTTATTGTATTGGGGTTTTATTGTATTGATATTTATTGATGTTTTGTGAGCCGCCCCGAGGCTTTATTGCAATGGGGCGGCATAGAAATGTTTTAAATAAATAAATAAATAATATATGCAGAATCAACCATTACATGAATTTATTTTTCTTCTTATGAATTTTAGCCTTCTTTCATATCAGGGATGGCAATTGGTAGCCATATGTTGCTGGACTGCCAAACCTTTTCAGCCCAAAGCTTAGCCATGGCAGTAGCAGCTCAACAACACCAGGGGCACATGCGTTGTCCAACTTGTCTTATACTTCACCGCTTGGCATAATTACTTGAGTCACCTGGATATGTTTGCTCAATAAATACATTTCTAGATTTATTTTTTCCTATTTTGCCACAATGGAATCTATTGAATTCTTTCCACGTCAGGAGAAACTTGAATTTATGATTACCAAAAAGCTGCCAAAAGCATGAAAACAGGAATCTCCTGTCCATATATATCCAAGTATGTCGCTGAGTGTATGATGTAGCGGTGAAGTATATAATGCACAAAAAGGCCCAGAATCAATTACTTTCCAGTGCCCAGGAGCTGCAACTAGATGATGCTGATTTTTGCTACCAAAGCCTAGCCTTATATTCTCTTTTATTTTGGAAAATTCTTGTAACATAACTTCTAGAACAACCTTCTCCAACCTAGTGTCTTCTGAGTATTTTGGGCTGCAACACACACCCAGCATCCAGAGTAATCCCTGGTAATTGTGTGAATGCAATGCAATGCATATGAAGAGTCACAAGAATGAAATACTTCAGGGTTAAATTACCATTTCAATATATTTGAGGCCCTTTCTTTTTCTCTTTTCTTTTTAAAGAACAGGACCCATTTGAACTCCGAGTCTGCTCATATGTGCCTTACTAAGTTTTGCAAATACTCTGTTATTAAATCCTTATTATTATAATTTATTTCCAATCTGTGCATCAGAAATATTTGAGTTGTTTTGATTTTTAAAAATATATTTCAAGCCTTACTTCTAGCAGATGCTGTGCCTGTAGTTTCACAAAAAGTCAGCCTGGTTGATAAGATTAAACTACGTTTACATTGTGCTAAAAATAACACATAGAGTATTGTACAAAGGAATTGGCCATTGATGGCACGCTACATAAGGTGCCCTTAAATTTTAAGGTTTCCCATCTCTTTCATTTGAACTTCTATTACAACATTTCTATTTGGACTGTTCCTGAATGGCAAAGTGCAAAGTATTGTATACTCTCAGTTAAATGTGTTGCAGTAAAACTGCAAATGGTCTTTCTGGCACTCATACAAAATATGCAGTGATAGTCAGTAAGCTTCTTGTAGGATAAAAAAATAGGTGCAATGCTAGAAACATACAAATATTTCTATCTGAAATGTAATACACTGGAGGCAGAAGGGCTGGTTGCTCTTACTTAGGTGGGTGTCCTTCTCCATCACAGCTTTTATTCTAAGCTTTATAGGAGCTATCTGTAGTGTTCCACGATGCTGTACCTATTTTTGGAATGGGATTCAGCACCATGGAAAGCTCTTACAATGCTCAGAATAAAATCTCAAACAGATAGGGAGCCCAACTACATGGGAATCACCAGTCTTTCCAGGAGGTAAGAAGTCTTAATTTTGCTTCCATTTGAGTGTGTGTGTGTGTGTGTGTGTGTGTGTGTGTGTGTTTATTTATAAGGTTCAGTGGAATCTAAAACTCTAGACAGAAACAGGCATGAAGAGAGGCAGACAAAGTATAAAATCTGCTAATTTATCTATGGATAGCAGAACTATTAACAAAAAACTACTAACAGAGACTCCTGGCACCTTAAACTTTCAATCTGCTAAGAAAATACTTTGGAATTTTTTCAGGGAAATAGCTGTGTTAATCCATTTCAGTGAAATACAGAGTTCTAGGGCACCTTAATGATTGTGTGTGTGTGTGTGTGTGTGTGTGTGTGTGTGTGTGTGTGAGAGAGAGAGAGAGAGAGAGAGAGAGAGAGAGAGAGAGAGAGAGAGAGAGAGAGAGAGAGAGAGAGAGAGAAGCTTTTGTTGAGTGCAGTATACATCACAGAAGGTTATGCCACAATATTAGGCTTTAAATTTGGGATAGAGGTAGATATAGGCCAAATCCAATTACTCAAGTATAATAGTCACAAGACAGAAATTTAGAAGTGAGAAATTCCACCACCGTCCTCTCCCAGGCATGGGATGGCAGAATTAGCAGGAACGGCTGTGGCAGAGCTGGTGTTTTCCACATGAAAGGTCCCATTTGGCATCTCCAGACAGGGCTGGGAAAGGCTTCAGCCTGATACCCCAGAGAGCTGCTGCTAGTTGATAATGACAAACCTGATCTAAATAGATCAATTGTCTTGCTCATTTTAAGGCAGCTTCTATCTTCCTAAATGGAATACGGGAGGTGAAGATTAGGAATTACAGCCATATCATAAAGCTGAAAGTGAGATAAATCATACATTTCTGCATATCTCTTAAAAGTCCCCAAATTAGGGGCTAGGAAGAGGAGATTTCTTTTGATGGCCACAAATACATCTATAATCACACACCACAAGGACCATTTTTACTAGCAAAGTTGTTACAACAGGAACCAAAGCAAAGATGCTGTTGTTGTACTGGCCAAATAGATAGAAGGGGAAAATGCACTTCACTACCCTATAATGTGCCTGTGGAGGGTGTGTATTCAACCATACAAGGCAGATTACATCCACTTTTGTCTATAACAATGTAGACATAAGAGTGTAATTACAGATCATTTCTTTCAATGATGTAAGTGCCACTGCTGATGGTTTTACAGTTTGAAAGGCTGCGCAGTCATCACCACTCTCCCTTCAGACTAGCGGCCACTCTACAATTCTCAAAATAGTCAAGAGGAAAGCTCTGTGATACAGAGTAGTTTGTTTGTTTTTTGAAGGTTGACTTACTCCAGAGCTCTCACAGCTCTTCATCACCCCTGCTCCTGAATGTTAATTCTAAAGAACAGGAGAAGTAACTGTAGAAATAAGAGGCTTATGGTACATTTCCAGGCTGCTGCATGGGCCATAAATGCACCAACTCCATTAGGCCAGCCTGAAACCACTGAGTGTAACCACCCACACATTCTTAAGCTTTGTGTGAGCTTGCTGGAATCTGAACTGGCCAGCATGACAGAAAAATGCCATTTTTCTGGATGACATGACAAATTATGAAATTTAGAAGCCACAGACAGAGAATAGTCTCAGTGTAATGGAAAATGCATGCACAATACCTGGGGGTGGGGTGAAGGTGGGGGAGAGCTCCATTTTTAGAGAATTATGATTTTCACCCTCTCCTCCTTACAGCCATTCATCAATTTGCTAAGTGGGAGAAAATGCATCACAATTTAGGCATAGGAAACCTCTGCTCACACAGCAGTGACCCAGATGATAGTTGTTGCTGTGCATGGGCCCCACACAAACAGCCTGAAGCTGAAACAACAGGACTGCTGCTGGCCATCAAAGAAAGGAAAAGCCTTTCTTCTCTTGAAAGTGCAGAGGCAACTTTCGAAGGAAGGAAGGAAGGAAGGAAGGAAGGAAGGAAGGAAGGAAGGAAGGAAGGAAGGGGAAAGTTGATGTTTTCCTAGCTAGACTTGATCGACAGAACGAAGACCAGAACACGATGGTATTATTTGCTTATTTAAGGCTTTAGATTCAGTCACTGTATTGTTTTAAAGGTCACTACTTTAAGAATATATTGAGGATGCTCATTTGAGGGTGGATTTGCAATTTGCAAGAGATGGGTTTCATTTAATTCTGTTGGGTAGAGAAGCAAATCAGGCAACTCTGAGAGGGAGAACTATCCTGGTTATTAATCTCCCATTTAAAGTTTTCTCTGAGTTGCCAAAGTTTAAAAAATCTGTGCAAAAACAGCATGTTGTACTAAAAAGAAGTGCAATATTTTTACATTTCTGGTAGCAATTCTGTGCAGCAACATAATGAAAATAGTATTTCCAGTTCCGTTGTGGGAAGTGAGCTAAGGAGGACTTGATGTCAGCAATTATTGTGTGAGCTACCAAGGAACGCAGCAGCCTCTTGGCTGGAAAGGCAGTAGTTCAGCATCACATGCCACCACTAGCCATCTTCACTTTGCCTCTGGGTGAAAAACAACTATGCCCTATTGTTCTGGTATTCTCCAAGTTGTGCTAGTCTGTTTTCTGTTATGCACCAGTCTTCCATTGCAGCAAAAACCTGAAATCAGATGCCAAAATTTACTGTTCGCCTTTCAGGCCAGGCACTGCCAACAGTCTTAGCATCAGACCCGGTACGCTGTCCATTACAGACAAAGCAGTTGAAGGTGTAAAAGGCTCCAGTATCAAGCAAGCAGAAATATTCTTTATCTTCAGCTCCAGAAGCAAGAAAGTGTGGGACAAAGTTGGAAATCAGAATTGTACTTCTGTATTCATTTAACAGGCAGTAAGACCCATTGAAGCCGAGTTACTTCTACCTGCACTAAGTAACTCCTCCTCTTGACAAAATGTCATATTTGACCTGGAGTATATGATGACAACAGCAACAACTTCCTGATTCTGTATACAGAATAAATTATGTAATCCTGTAATCCTATTTTAGGCTATAGTCCTATCTAGCTACATGGCAGAAGAAGTTTAGAGGGACCTAATTCTGACTAGATGTATATAGGACTGTTCTGTTTAGAAAATTCATTTTGCTTTCAATATTTGCTTTAGCAGAATGGAAAATGGTAGATAATCTCTTATGGAAGAAAGATGGTAGAAACTCAGTGAGAAAGCATATGGAACCATCTGACAGTTGATGTAAAGTGGGGCAGGGTTGGAGAATATCCATGCTATGAATCTTCTATTTATTCTGTGGAAACAAACCTGTTATGTTATGGAATACCCAAAATCCTTTGCACTGTCACAGAGAATGCTGTGGCAAAACTCAGGTTGTCCTTTTTGAGTTGTCAGTCCGTTCCACTGTCACTAGGTGTTGGAGAAGCAACAGAAGTCTCTGATTCAACACTGTTTCACTCTGACAATATCTCTGTTCCACATGTGATTGGTTTAGAGGAACCTGGCAGCACAGCAGTCAAAAAGCTATTTTACCTAATCTGTGTAGCTAACACAACACACCCCATGATGTTCACTACTGAGCATGCTTTCCAACCAGGCATGATCTGTTAGAGGGCAGGTTCCTTTACTTTTGTTTATAGAAGTGAATGGTGGGAATTGAGGCTCTCATTTATGGGAAGTATTGGAGTTGCAGTGCAACATATCTGTAAGGCACTAGGCTAAGAAAACCTGACATGGGCACTAGGCAATGGGCAATTTTAACTGGCTTTATACATTTAATTCTGAAGGACATTCATTCATAGGGTTGCCGTAAATCGGAGATGACTTGACAGCCCCTCACAGCAACCAAGAGAGATATATTTTGAATATGTCAAGTGGTAAGCACCTTAGCTTTATGTAAATGACCGATCATATGCAAACAAAGATCCAGCTTTTGTTCTTTTTCCAGCTCCTTTGCAGTGTGTATGGAAGGTAATATCATTGGTTAGTAAAATTATATTCTTAAGGGCAATACACATTCCAAGGACATTCATCTGTCATTCCACTATCATAATACAATATAACAATCTGTCTACAGAAAGAGCTCATGCCTGACTGTACCCGTTACCCAAGAAATACACCACATTAAACAAGCTAACCACTGCTAGCCACTCTAATAGATTTTGGAGCATTAGAGGGCAAACTATCTGAAAGGTAATTGCAGACAAATATGCACAGAAGGACCCAGTTATTTATTGGCCCAGTCAAACAGAGACATGTGAACACAAAGCACTAAAAAGAAAAAATAGTCACAGTAGCTGTGGCCATTTCCATGAGGCACATGGTATGACAAGAGCAGACAGCAGATGGCTTGCCACAAAAACAGGCAATGAAAAATCACCATGCAAACCCAATCTCCTCATGAGCAGGGCAGGAACTCACAAAACAATGTCCTAGAAGCCAGTTGGCACTCACATTTGGATGTAAATGTCACCAGGAACTTTAGGCACACACGATTCAGATTGCATCTGGGGTGTGCTTTGCAAGGGGAGAAGCTGAATGAGCAGAACTTAGAGAGGGCTTACATGAAAAATACAGCACAACAAGATTCAGGGAATGAATAATGATATCATTTGTTTAAAGCATATACAAATTAGAAAAAGATGGGAGCACCACAGAGATGCAAGCCACTGTGGAATGTACAGGCTATCAGCACACAAGACCTGATTCAATACCACAAGGACTAGATAATGTCAGTGAAGAGTCTGGACACAAGCAAGCTCCAAAAGAACAATGACAACAGCAAAGTTCTCAGCATAGCCCAATCCTGCAATGAATCTTCTGCAAACAGAAAGTCTTGTCAGAGCCAGAAATTCCTGAAAGGCCTTATAAATGCACTAATAAAAAAGTCTTGATCAAAAAATCTGGAATGAAAATATACAAGCACAATCTTGAGGTTTTTGAAGCTTGACCTTCTTGTGCAGAAATGAAAAGGGCAATGCATTGTACCAATTCTATGAGTTGTCAACCTTATAACCTGACTCTACCTCCATAGGAGTTGCAGTGCTGAGCAAGCTTGGCCTTGTCTGGGTCCTAGTTAAAAGGACACCTGTGGATCTCAATATGAAAGGGCTTTCTGACTGTAGCTGCCTCTCTTACTTTCAATTCAGTGCACATAGCTTGCTGACAGTGAAAGGACAAGGACTGCTTTGGGCAATTCAAAAGTACAGTGACTTTTTGGAGGAGGTTATGTTGGAAGGGGGAAAAACAGACTGAGATGGGATCAAGCATTTTGCCTGGTTCTTTGGGCAATGGCACTGACTTTGGTATTGACCAAAGTATTAAGTCACTAGGAAATAAAAATGGGGATGTCTCTGACAATAATTAGACAGCAATAAGCTTCCTAGTTTGAATGCATGGCATTTGGGAGCACCTACAGAGATTTGGGGAAATATTAAAACTATTAATATTTGGGGAAATATTAAAAATATTAGCACTAAAAATAATGCTAAGGAAAAACTTCCCAGGGAGACTGGCCTGGCACCTGCCTTGTACTCTTTCTGGTACCAGGTACCCTTTCTGGTGCCTTTCTTATTTGCTGAGCAATTTCTCAGAATTCTTAGTTTGGTATGTTTTAGTTTAAGTTTTGTATTGCATTTTGCATCTTTATAGTGCTGCGAGCACTTGCTCTAGCACTTTTATTTTATATGGTAGTCTTAAATATTTACGTTTTTATTCTGTATGTGATACTGTACTTTATGTTTTACATGGTTTAAAATCGTGACCTACACAGAAAGCTCTAGCTATTGGGCAATATAAAATATATTTATAAATAAATATTATGAGGTTGTTTTATGTATGGCCACTGATTATAACTACTTTATGTTCCATAAGAAAAAAAAAGATTAGCAATATTGCCCAAACTTGCATTAAATCTCTTCAAGACTTCCTCTTCTGTCACCTGGGTACAATTCCATAACAATTTCCTGGGTAAGGCAATTGGGTACGGTTACTGACTGCTACAATAATGGGGAGAGAATGAATATTAAATAGAAATTGAGCAAGGAATATTATATAATTCCTTTTTCTTATTCCTACTACACCCAGTTCCTACTCTTCTTGAGCGGCTCCCTAATATCACACTGAATCTGGACATTGCTAGCAGGTGCAAGGAAGTTATTCAAAGACTATAGTTGTTAATCAGTTCAGATGCTCCTTTGACAGCCTATCATGGAAGTCAGCTACAATGGAATTGCCCCATAATGCAATTTGATGCTCATTCTGACTGGTTAGGCAGCCATCATGCCCCATAAAGCCACAATGTACAACTGACAGGAATTGGGGCGAATGTTTTAGAAGATATTGCAAAGGCTGTACTTCCTCACAATGGGAGGTATTTTGTGCACTGACATTTAGAAGCAAGGTAGCGCTGTCCTTTGTAGTTACGAGTAAGTTGTTTACTAAAAATTCTGAGGCTTTGTTTTCCTGACAAGCCATCCAAATTTACTGTTGTTGTGTTATTTACTGATCAAATTCTGGATGAATATAATCTTGAGAAGACTCGGGGGTTTTGTAAATAAATAAGTTTCCCTGAAATAGCTAACTTTGTGAACACTGTATGTGCATGGGCAACTTATGATGGGGGGAAGTAAGATAGTGGTTTTTAAAAGCAGAAGACTTTATCTGGGAGAGTTAAAGTCATGTAACAATTTCTTCTCAAACAACTATATTATAAATTCAGTTCATTTGTATTGCTTATAGCACAGGATCATCACAACAACAACAACAACAACAACAACTTTGTATCTTAGAAAAGGCCAACTTTTAACAGGTAGGGTAGTAATAATGGGGATCAGCAGAGTAGCTTTAGAGTAGTTGCTTGGGAGCCAACGTGCCCCCAACAATGACAGCCATGAAAGTAAGTGCCAGTTGTGTTCAGGGTTGTAGGAATCAGAAGTGTTGCTGCTATAACATTTACACAGGCTTTTGATATGCCACAGAAGGCTATTGTACCTTAGTCACAGTGGTAGTTTCCTCCCCAGCCTCGATGGTAAAGGTGTCTACATGGCACTGAAACCTCAGTACAAAATGTTAAGCATGACTATTTCTTCCTATGGGAAAATATACAATATGCAATTACTCATGTATAATAAACTCTAAGCACTGTAAATCATGGTTATCAACCATTATTATTTTAGTAACTACTATGCAGCATCTGAAGTTTTCTTTACTGCAGGTGATAATTTAAATCATGCTGTAAAAAGCAAGAACTGGAATAAAATTAATGGGAAACTTGAAGCAAACAGCACTTTTAAGAGCACTCAAATTAATCTACATTTTAGAATATACCTTGCTCAGTTCAAAATGGGATTCAAACCTGTCTAAACTGATGTCACTCTCACATTGCATATCCACTGCAGCGCCATATTAACAGAGGCAAGCACACAGAGCAACAGGGCAGCCTCCTCAGGAATGGCTTGTGTGAGAATCATAAATTGGAATGGGTGCATTGTGAAATGGAAGATGCAATAAAATGCTGCTCCAGATGCATTGGCTTAAACCATCCAGGCATCCGGCAGGGGTCAGAGGGGAGCCAGGAGTTTATGCCAAAGGATGGATCTAGGAGGAAAGCTGAAGGACGATTCCTGTAGTCAGATCTAAGAGTCATATAATCATAGAATAGTAGAGTTGGAAGGGGCCATGAAGGTCTTTGAGTCCAACCCCCCTGCTGTTGCAGGACACCACGTTACACCATCCCACTCAGATGGGTGTCCAGTGTCTTTCTGAATGTCTCCAGTGTGGGAGCACCCACCACCTCTCTAGGCAGCTTGTTCCCTTGTTGTATTGCTCTGACCGTGAGGAAGCATTTCCTGAAGTCCAGCCTGAATCTGGGATGTCGCAACTTGAATTTATTATTCCCTCTTCCTACCCTCTGGTATCAGCAAGAAGAGATCTTGACCTTTCTCTTTGTGACAGCCTTTGAGGTACTTGTAGAGGAATATCATGTCCCCCCTCAGTATTCCCTTATCAAGACTGAACATGCCCAGTTCTCTCAGTCCCTCCTCATAGGGCAGTGTTTCCAAAACCTGGATCATTTTTGTTGTCCTCCTCTAGACCCTGTCTAATTTTCCTGCATCTTTCTTAAATCTTGGTGTCCAGAACTGGACACAGTATTTCAGATGGTATCTCACTAGTGAGGAGTACAGGGGATCTACTACTACTCGTGGATTGGAAGTAATACTATTAATGTATCCCAAAGTAACATTTGCCATATTGGTGGTCGCATAGCATTGTTGGCTCATGTTTAGCCTATTGTCCATAATTACTCCAAGGTCTTTTTCATTTTCAGTTTGTTCGAGTCACATATTCCCCATCTTGTATTGATGCATTTGGCTTCCTTTTCTCAGGTGTAGGACTTGGCACTTGATCTTTTTGAATCTCATTCTGTTGCTTTCAGTCCAGTGTTCAAATTTATCAAGTTCACCCTAGATCTTAATTATATCTTCTAGCGTGTTTACTATTCCACCTATTTTTGTACTGCCTCAAAATTTGATTATCTTTCCTTGTACTTCCTCATCCAAATCATTAATAAAGATGTTGAAGAGCACCTGGCCCAGGCTGAACCCTGTGGCACCCCAGTAGTTACCTCCATCCAATTTGAGAAGATTTATTTATTTATTTATTTATTTATTTATTTATTTAAAGTTTTTGTATGCTGTCCCCTTGCTATATAGCCTCACACAAATAAATAAATATAACACAAATACAGAAAGATGCCATTGTTGAGCACTCTCTGTGTCCAATTCAGCAGCCAATTTTGTATCTACCTAATAGTCTACTTTTTGCTAATTTTGCTAATTATCAGAATGTCATGTGGCTCTATGTCGAATGCTTTGCTAAAGTCTAGGTAGATTATGTCCACAGTGTTCCCTCTGTCCATTTGGGAAGTTACCCAGTCAAAAAATGAGATGAAATTAGTCTGACAGGATTTATTTTTGATAAATCCATGTTGGTTTCTATTATCACTACATTTTCTTCAAGATGTTTGCAGACTAATTTTTAAATAATTTGCTCCAGAATTTTTCCAGGGACTGATGTCAGACTAACTGGTCTGTTGTTTCCAGGTTCATCTTTTTCCCCCTTTTTGAAAATAGGGATAACGTTAGCTCTTCTGCAGTTGTCTGGCACTTCTCCTGTTTTCCAAGATAATAGCCAGAGGTTCTGAGAGTTCCTCAGCACTTTTATAAGACTCTGGGATGGAGTTCACTGGGCCCTGGAGATTTGAACGTGTTTATTCCATCGAGGAATTCCTTGACCGTTTGTCTGTCAATCTTGGGCTGCCATCTCTCTGCAAGCCAATGCACAGGAACACACCAAAGCCACAAGCCAATGCCCAGGCGTACACCAAAGTACATCAGAACTAGGAAAACCCAGGAGGAATCTCAGACCAGTCAGAAAGCAATAGGAGAGATTCCCTTGGTGGGGAGGGAGGGCAGATCCAAGGAAAATGCTTCTGTCTGTAGCCCTGACGATTCACCAGGCACCAGGCTGTTGCAGCTTCTGATTCTCTTTTCCTATAGAGCTGTTTGTACTCATAAATGTCTGACTATGTTTGTCTTGTTTTTTTCCATCTTCAGCCTCTCTCACACATTAAGAAGCACTGCTATGGGGCCAAAAAGTACTCACAGGAATTGTGTGACTTGATTTAGGTGAGTGTGGTCAGTATTAATGTTCCAGGGCAGAGCTGTATCCAAACCATCTCTTGAAATTCTCTACCCCATTTGTTGGCAAAAAATTGAGGGGAAAATTCACTATTTTTTTTTCTAGTGGGAGACAAAATTAACAAGTTCTTACAAGCAGGTCTCACTATTGCCAGAATAAGCCCTATGCAGCTTCTTTATTTTTTCTGATGACAATTAAGAGGGTGGCTACAAGGGGAAGGGCCTTCTTGGTGGAGGCACCCTGACTTTGGAATCAGCTCAGCAAAGAGGTCTCCTGGTGCCCTCTGTCTACTCTTCAGTGCCAGGCAAAAGTCTTGGCATCTGCCCAATATTTTAATAGTTAAAATAATATTTTTTATCTTTCTACCTATATGATATTTATTGTATTTTAGTACTACTGTACCCCTGGATTAACTTGAGTTGTGGCTGCTGTGGTTTCTTTTTTTTTTTTTTTTGCTGTGCCATCTTGTCATTTTATTGATCTGTATGTTTGATTTAATATTATTCTTCCTGTATGTGTTGTTTGCTAAGGTTAACCACCCAAAACCTAAAACCACCCAAAGAGCCACTCTGACTAATGGGTGAGGTAGAAATTCAAATAATAGGCAGACAACAGCATGCAGGGGGAATGTTACTTCATACGTCTACCTCTTGTAAATCATTCTCTTCAGTCTGATGGTGAATATTGCTTTGTGACCGAGGTGTAAAAACACAGCGGTTTCAAGTGAACACTCATTACAAATCACTGCCACAGTGTTTCTTGTTCCCCTCTGCTGTCGTCCAGGGCAGAGCCATTGCATATTGGCTATCTGCAACACTGGCCATGCCTGTCGTCAGGCCATTGATTTGTGGCACAAAGCATGCTGCACTGTATCGCTTGTCTTATTTTCTTGGTCACAGTCTTCCTGACGTGCCTACTGGCTGTTGACTACAGACTTGCAATTATGCCAACCGTTCTAAGAAGTTGTATTGCATACCAGTGGTGAATTTTAGAAAGAGGAGTAGGCAGTGCCTTGAAACTAAATTTTAATATGAAGCATCCACTGCAGTGCACAAATAAACACATGTATAACGTGTTTGATTACCCCAAATTGGAGTTCATGGCCATTTTGATATAGAAAATAGCAGTACGTTTCCAAAGACATTATGGAGTATACACAGCAGAGGAGACATAGGATGTGTGCTGGGATATTGCGGGGAGATTAAAGAGACTCATATTCAGTATCATCAGTCCACTTACAGAAATTTCACTTCTGGGCTTTTGCACAGTGCTTGAACATAATTCAAGAGAGCTATGGCAGATAGCCATATCTGAAGAGATCGCGTCCATTGATAAAACTGTGCTTAAACACTTCTGAGCAAAAGGGTGCACCATGGCATTCAAATTCCATTTCATGTTGTCCCTGCAAGGCTGGAACAGACAGGGAATTTAAGTGACATTTAATTCATGCCTTCAAGCCATTTAATCAGGCCCAGCAGTCAGATCCAGTGCTGTCGGAAGCAATGGAAAGGGGACTAAAAGGATCAGTAGCAGCTGGGGATGCGCTGCTTGAGAAAAGGGGCCGGGATTCGCCCAGCAGTTGCTCACTGAAAAGCAGCAGAAGTGACTTGATGAGAGAAGGCCTTTAACGGAATCTAGCCAGGAGATGATGCAGCCAGAGTAGGATGAAAGATGAAGGTCCAAAGGCGTCTTCAAATAGAACAAGAGAGGGGGTCCGGGCCCATGCTGTGCTAGCTTTTGCCAAGTGGCTGTCCCTCAGATGTGTCACACTACAATTCCTATTGTCCCAAGCCAGCACAACCAGTAGACATTCACTTCCAGGTACTAAAAGAATGGTAAGAGCATGTTGGTGTGGGATAATCCCCACAAGGGTGTTACGCTGTGCATACAGCTCACAGGGAGAAGCATATTGGCCACACATATATGCAAAATGCTGTCACCGCCCTTAAAACGCTACATGCATTTCTCACTATTTTTCCTGCATTCAAGAGCTATACAGGAAAGGGGTTAGCAGAAGAAGTGATCCTAAGAAGCTGTCCTTAAAGGATACCAGTTTTCTTCTATGCAACAGGAGAGATGGTAGTTTGTGCTCTTCTTTCACCTCAGTGTCTAGCCTGGAGAGGAGAAAGGGAAGCCGTTTCCTCTGGTACAGTGGCTACACTGAATGAAAAATCTAGAACTGTGTAATCAGTCTGAAAATCCCAGTTTTATTTTTTGATTCATTTCCAAATGCTCCCCAGTGGAGTTTTCCTTTTTCACAGCCACCACATACTAGAGTGACATTTTCACTGAGTTCTCCTCCACAGCAATAATGTCCCCATCCCACTCACTCGCCACCATTTCAGACCCCATCAGCATATATGTGATGTTCAGTTTTTGTTCCATTGGGCATCATGTTAATGTGGCTGCATTTGCCACTGGAGAGCTTCATACACCCTTTTTATTTTTAGCACTGCACATAATTTGTTGATGTCAGCAAACCTGGCCACCTGACTGCTTGCCACTGGCACGAGGAAGCTACTTCCCTACACTCTATTAAACCATATCAACATTTCAAAAAATTTTTAGCACCTGGAAAAGTCTATACTAGTTCAAACTGAGTAACAGGGTGATATATTTTGCTGATCATAGTGATCTGTAGCACAGAGGCACGTAAGATGACAAAACAAGAAGACATGATGTTCTCAGTTTCTGCAATGTACATTTACCTCCTGGTGTTTTGGCCCTTGATGGTCAAAAGGTCTTTCTTCACTGAGGGATCCTTCCTGGTGATGCACATTTCTTCCGAGCAACTAGGGTCCAGTAGGAGAATCCCATGGAAGTGGAGAACTACTGTATACATGAGATGGATTTCCCATGTATAGTTCAGAGACGTGGCAGGGTTGACCTCTATTCATGATCTCTGTTGAAATGTTTGCAATGGCAAAATGGACTCATTCAAAGTCCATGTGGGTTTGGCGGACTCACCTTCCCCTTTGGCAAATGACACTACTGTCCACATGTCAAACTCAGGCACTGTGCTAGAATTGGGTAGGAAGTAGGTTGTGCTGCCAAGGTAGAAAAGAAATTGCAGTAAATCTGAGTAAATCTCAACCAGCACCCAAAGCAGAGCAACCACATAGTAAGAAACTGCATGGGTTGAACACTCTTGGGAGCACATGAACATGCACATTAGTGCATCTCACAGAATTACAAAGAACTGTTTGGCTCAGTTAAATGGGATCTTGTCGTGTTGAACTTTAACAGATGAAACAAATCTAACTGCAACAAGGAAAGAGTGATCTGTTCCCACCATCTAGCTGGTGACTGTGGGGAGCACCCCAGGAGTTCAGGGGAGCAAACATGCTTCAGAGGAAACAGTGAAGAAACCTAAACAACCAAGGCTACCTTCAGTTCAGGACAATCCTCTTTTTCCCTTCTCCTTAGCTTTGTCAATCTGGGATACATGGTAGGAAAAAAAACACACATACATCTTATTTTTCCTCTTTCAGCATTCTTGAGATGAAAATCTGTTGTCCCAGAGCTGACTCAAAGGGCTTCAATCAAGACAGAGCCCATACGCTTACAAGATTGTCTGATGTAATACACCAGAGGAGGCTGTTCTCCGAACGAGTTACAATCTAAATCAGAGCATCTTATCTCCCCTAGTTTCACTACCACTAAACCCAGCACCTAGCAAACCAAACGCTACTCTGTGAAAAGTGCCAGAGGACCTTAGTACTAGTTTTGAAAAGTTTGCACTTACCAAGCTGTCATATTTTAGAGGTGTTACATTTTTTTTCTCTGTACATTATGAAATGCCAAGTTCTGGTCAAAAGGTCACTTGTATACCAACCAGTGGTTACAAGATACAGCCTAAAAGTTGATAACACAACCTAGTCTATTAATTCATTGTCTTTGACTCTCACCTCTTTCTACTACTTATTGAGCTAGGTTTGACAGGAGTGGCAAGGGGGCATCTATTTCCCAATATTCTACAGCATCTGAACTTTAATTCTCCGCTCTACTGGAGTCAATGTCAGAGATGAAGGATTTCTTTTCCCCACCCCATGTCAGGTGGCATTTCCCTAAATCTGGGAGTTTGGTTGGGCAATTTATCATATCCATTACTGCTTATATCCTTCTTTTTGGTCCTCTGGTAGTATTATGAACACAAGGAGAACTTTCTGGATCACAACAACAGTTCATCTAGTCCAGCGTGCTGCTCAAACAGTGTCCAGCAGCTGGCTACAGAATGCCAGAAGCAGATATGAGTGCTATCATCACCGTCCTTTCAAATTCCCCAGTGACTGCTATACATACAGCGTCTGATCTAGAAGCGGACATCAGGACTGTTGGCCGTGCATGACATTCTCCTCCATTAATTGGTCCAATCCCCTTTTAAGGCCAACCAGTCGGTGGCCATCTTTATTTACTGGAGCTGTGAATTGCATAATTCTAATGTTATGCTGTCCAAAGAAGTGCTTCCTTCCATTCAGCCTGAATCTCCTGCCAATAAGTTTTTGTCCCCAACATCTAGCATTATTGGAGAGAGAAATATCTGTTTCCATTTCTCACACTGTGCACAATTCTATCCGCCTCTATCATGTCTCCCCTTTGTCACCCTTGTTCTGCGTTAAACAATCTGCCTTTCCTCATAGCGGAGTTGCTCCAACCACTTGATTATTTTAGTTTCCCTTTCCTGCACTTTTTCCAACTGTACAATCTCCTTTTTTAAAGTTCAGCAACCAGACCTGTGACACAATATTCTAAGTCCAGTTGCATAATAGATTTGTATAAGGGCAGTATTAGTAATTTTTTTTCAGTTCCTTTTCCTAATTCTGTGGAGTCTACTTTTTCTACAGCAGCTGTGCACTGGGTCACCATTTTCATTGAGCTGTCCATGACAACCCCAAGGTCCCTTACTTGGTCAGTCATGGCCAATAAAGATCTCATTGGCCCTATACTGAATTGGGATTTTTTCAATGCCCCAAAATGCATTCCATTCTGCTAGCATATATTGAACCACATTTGATGCACATTCTTCTAGTCTGGAGAGATTCCTTTAAATCTCCCCACAATCCCTTTGGGTTTTAGCTATTTTACCTGAATAGCTTGATGTCACTGGGCAACTTGGTCATGTCACTGCTCATTTCTAATTCCGGATAATTTAATATGCTTCCTGAGATGTAGGAAAGCTGGAGAATTTCATTCACACAGTTTTCAGTGAAGCAATCTAATTTACACTTCATAAACTGCTACAAAGATTAGAATGTAGTTTCCTTTTAGACTGTGCTTTCCTCCAAATTTTGCGATGAAGTTTTTTCATCGACTAAAATGATGATTTTTTTCTCAACTAAAATCAAATACCTACAAATATATGCTCTAGGTGGAAATCTGTACCATTTGAATGAATGTGTACCATTTGAATGTGTGTGTTAATTTAATTTTTATTGTTTTGCCAAAGACATTTTGAAAATCAAATGAAACAAATTTATTATTGGACATTTACAAAATGTACCTGGTCCAGAAACAGACTAGCTCACCTATGCTTACCAAGACAGAACAGCAAACTAGCCCATTCCTTGGTAGCAAAAACAAAATAGCAATAACAACAAATTAAATAAGTAACATTTTGCCACACTTGCATGATACCTCAAACTAGCTACCAGAGGCAGCTGTCTCACAATGCCTAATGGTAGGGACACTCCTGCCCAGCTCAGGAATGGAAGCAGCCAGTCCTTTCCACCCTCTGCACACCCTAGCTCAGTGATGGCGAACATTTTAGAGACCGGGCACCCAGATTGCAACCCAAAACCACTTATTTATCACAAAGTGCCAACACTACAATAAAACCTGAGGACTGAGGCTTTAGTTTAGAAAAAACAACTCACAGTCAGTCCAAGCAAATATATATACAGTGGTACCTTGGCTCACGAACATAATCTGTTCCACGACTCTGGTTGTGACCCAAATTGGTTGTGACCCAAGTCAAATTTCCCCATAAAGTTCAATGTAAATAAGATTAATCCGTTCTGTAACTACTTTTTTTAATCAGAAAAATTTGAAACAAAGTGACAAAGAACAACAAAGTGACACAGTACTGTACAGTACAATGGAAAACACTAACCTAGGTGGTGGGGGGAGGTTATTGTTTTGAGGGAGGGTCCCCCTCCATAAGGACATTGGGGAGACCTCTTTCAGGGATTTCCTCTCTTCTTTGTCTCTTAGCTGCAGGGTCAGTTTTGGTGAAAAATCTGTCTGTAGTCACTTGCTTTTTCCTGTGCTGCATAACCCTCTGGAAATGAGAGGCCACGTTATTGTTCTTCAGATTCAACACTCTGTTCGTTACACTTATGTTGGGGAGGTGCTTCTCAAAGAAATCCTGGCACAGGCGTGCTCCTGCAGCAAAGATGGGCACAATCTCGGCCATCTCCCCCCCACCCCCGAGTGGAGAGATGGCCATGATCGCAGTTATGTTCATGGAGGGAAGATGTGTGTGATCACAGGAGTGCTCCTGCAGGAAATACGGGCGCAGCACAGCACAGCTGCAATCACACACGTCTTCCCTCCACGAACACAACTGTGATAAGTTGTAAAATAAGTTTTAAAGGGGATTCCTCTTGGTCTCTCCTCATTCTAGTGCAACTTTATTTTATAAGCTATGTTGGTGGAAGCACTAATCATGTTCATTGTCTCCTGAGAGACCCATGAAAATATCTCTGTAGGGCTTGCAAATTAAACTGGGGTTATTAATGACTATACTCCCTTATTGCTTTTTCAAGGAATAGGAAATTATAAACATTTTGCAGAGGAAAGGAAAAACCCACAAACATGTAAACCCCGGAACTTAAATTCAGGACAGCAATTCCATGGCGCACCATGGGTGGTGTCATATATTTTAAGAATGAGCTTTTTCTCTGAAAGTGAGGATCTTTGTGTAACCAAAATGTCACCATGCGCACACAAGAGAGAGGTCTCAGTAGGTTTAGTAGGTTAACTAAATTAGAAGGGCTACAAAGCCAGCTCATTAGCCACAGAATGTGATGACCTGTTGGAGGAGGGAAGCAGAAAAGTGAGGGAAGAAGGAAAATAGAATAGAATCACTTGGAAAAATGCAGGGCTGACTAATTGAAACACTGATCTGGAACATTCCATGCTATAACATTTTGTTATGGGCCCCACTTGTCTGACTCGAAAGCCAAAGTATGCTCAAACTGATTCTGTCTGACTTCGTGCTGGCTTAAAGGTGATCTATATGTTCAGAAACAGCAAGCATCAGGAACAGCAAAAATGCAATTAGTAGTGGGTTCCCATTGGCTACAGACTAAACAGACACATGTGTGATTGTCATGTGTTATGAGCTTATCCAAACACCAAGCAAACCTATCTAGAGAAAACATTATGTTGAATCTGCCCCCATCCCACTGAAATCCACATTACTCATTTTCAAGAAAAATGATTAGAATCAGGTTGCACCAGGGAATGGCTGCCTCTCCATTCTTTCTACTCTGGCATTGGTGCCTAGTGATTAAGTTTCAGTTTGGGTGAATTCTTAGTCAGAAACCAAAGTCTGCATAACTGCATCATGGCCACTTTGCATCTTTAATATCTATAGCAAGTAATAAAGCTAGAAGGGCTTGAATACGTTTAGAATATGTGACATTTTCTTTTTCCAAAGAAGATTGCCATTCAGATGGGAGATTTTCAATAGATCTGGCAGCTTTGCACGTCTGGATAGAGGGCTGCTCTTTTCTTTTTAGCAATGGTACAGTAGCATGTGCAAGTGCCAAAGTGAGCATCACGAGATGCTTCGGAGCATCAACAAAGCAAGAGAAAGAAAAGACAAATGATATTCAAAAAAGAAAATGACTGAAGCTTTGAACATCATTGCTGCTCTCAAGAAAGATTTCTAAACCATTCTTGGCAGGCTTTTCCTGCAGAAGTTCAGAGACATATTCCCCGCTATCTCATAAATGGGCAGCCTTGCCTGCCATGCTTCTGGATGTCACCTGCCCCAATTTCTACATTTCTAGCACATGTCCTGCCTGCTAAATATTCAGCTCACTTGCGGCACTGCAAGAAAGGAAGGGAGCTACAAATTTAGCAATGAGTAAGAATGTCATTTCAGCTTGGTTCTGATATTTTAAAAAGGCAACTTTGCATAGTTCTCCATATCTGAGATTTAAAAGAACTGGATATTAAAAATGAGAATATGAAAGACACCAAAATTGAGACATTTGTAAATCCAGGTTTAGGACATTGAATGGATTTAAATCCCTGTGCATTAAACTATGTTTAGGTTTGCCACTTTTTTCTCCCTCTCAGGTCCCTCTTTAACAGATATAGATGTATCATGGTCCACTCCATGCTGGGAACAGCTAAATCCATTGAATGTGGCTGGTTCATTTAAGAAATCATTTTGTTTCAGATCATTTTGATAAATTCATTATATGCTTCATGTTCAGGAGAGAAAGAACCTGAAGGGAGGCAGAATTTAGCTAGGGGAGAATGTGTATTTATGGTTTTACACTTTCTACAATCCATTTTTCTCGTATTTTCACATTTTTCTCAGCACCCCCCCCAAAAAAAACTGAGATCAAGAAACTTGGGGGGGGGGATCCAGCTACAAACTGCACTATGGCTTGAAACCCATAATGTTCTTGTCATTTATTCTCCCCTGTGCAGTACACACTCCCCAGGTATTCACAGGAGCTCAGAACTAGTATGGCCTAATCAGGAAGTCAAATTTTCTGGCATAGATCTTGATGCTGCAAAGGGAGATACTTTATTTACAATTGACGCAAAAACATGTCTCTTCAAGGAGGACATTATCTATCTTATCTGTAGTTTTCCAATACCCAGAGTTAGTACTCCAAGCTTGTAAAGTCTTTGGTTTATTTTCTTAAGGGCATGCCTTTGACAAGACAGTACTTTATAATGTGGTCTCTGAGATCAGCATAGATCCTTCTATTCCTCGCTCACAGAAACATTGTGATCTTTCCTCACGTTATGCAAGTAGAAATTTTTGCACTAAGGTATGTGTTAATTTATACAACACATCTGTTTGCTTTGCTCAACAGCTGCAGAATATCTATTTAATATATGGTGCTCTTTTCCTTTGTTTACGCATTACTCTATTTCTCTTGTTTAGTCTTTAGGAACCACTAAGATCAGTTGTTCCACCAAATATTTGTCTACTGTGACATACTGATCAAGTTACTTATGGAATGCTTTGCTGCTAGCATGGAATGTCCATGGCAAAAATAGGGGAATAGCGGAGTTAAAGAATCTATAAATGCTGAATGCCCATCTTTACAATTCCATCATTATCTGGAAGCATCATCCCTCCATTCAGAGTTGTAGCTATGGCATGCATTCTCACACACTCTCTTTCTCTGGTGGAAGGTCTTAGAGCTAACATTTCCTCTAAAGAAAATACAGTGGTCAGTATAGAATACAGATATTGAGAAACATGAGGATAATGCCAGATACCTGGGCGCACACACACACACACACACACACACACACACACAGAGGGTGGGGGGGCATACTAGTGCTGACCATTCTCAGTAGCCACAGGGAGTCGAGTGTCAGCTGGAAAAAGAAACATAGGAAACCAGGTGAGGAAGAGAAGAGTATAACATGCTGCTTAAAGGGAATAGCTGGCTGGAACTCCAAACAGGAGTACTTCTTTGAGAAGCAGCTGCTCCGTAACATTGTTTTGTTTATTCTTCTTCTCATATCCATTTTGCATTTTCAGTTGCTTATTTAGTGAAAGACAACCTAGGTTGTTTCACTTCACTGAGTTATCTACATTATTCCTGTGTGTGTGTGTCTGTCTGTGTGCATGACAATAGAATACATGCTCAAGGCCTACTTCGTACAGAAGAAAACTTATGTATGGCAACATCTGTGAAGTTGGCATCAGTATCTCCTACCATAAGTTACAAAGGTTAAGAGGCTGATGTCAGCAGCTCAAACAGTATAATTACATTTAGGCAAACACTGACATACTCTTTCCATGATGCTACACACGTGCACACACACACACACACACACAGTCTCTCTCTCTCTCTCTCTGACACTGAGATTATGTCTGCATTTTGGCCCAAAATGTCTTCCCAGGTTGCAGGAGGAAAAAAAAGTGTTCTCTAAAGTCAATCCTAAACGGTAGAATCTCAGGACAAAATGGATATGGGGAAGACTTAACAGTCCAGAGCACCTTAGTCCAGAGCAGAATCGTGTCCACACATGCCTCTGCTTACATAAGTAAAAGAATCACACATGGCTACATACTATGTGCTCAGACAAGCATTTACTTTGGTCTGTGGTCATTGCTACCTAAGAGTGCAAACCTGCTGCTTCTGACTTTGACAAGCATTCAATAGATTCTGAAGAAAGGAAATGACCAGGCACAGTTTATAGCTCTTGTTCTTATAAATATGCTGGTCCAGGAATTGTTCCTTCCAAATTCTGACATCAGGAGGCTGCAGTTTGGTTCAGAATATTTCCATGCTCCATTGAATCACCACCACATCACCCACCAGGTCACCCTAAATTCTGTGGTTTAGACAACACACTGAGAGAAATCAGGCATCAATGCTTTTAGGGGCAGGAGATGACCATTACTTTCCTGGGAGAAAAATATTAATTAGCCATAAAGCTGCCAATTAGTATTCCAGTCTTTAGCCCACCATAATATAAACCAAGTATAATAGAAACACCAAGAGTTTTAACTATAGCTGTGGCACCATTGGGTAACTCTTTAATAAGTTTTTAATCTGCTGAAGAAAAAGCTGCATCTCATTTCTAAGTAAGCCAGTTAATTTGAAAAGGGAGGTGGGAAATCATGCAGCTGAACTATAAGCATTGTTTTTAAAAAGCTTCATACAACTAAAGATACATTTCATTCAAAGTCACAACATACAAGTGTATAAAGCAGGAAGCCTGAGACATTTTTGACTAATTTTGTTTGCCAAAATTCAGAGTTGGAAATAGAGCACACTGGGAGATCTTAAGAGCTGCTTTTTCTCCTTTGGACAGATGAGACAGAGTGAGCACAATAAGTCAGGATAAACCTTTAATAAGAGTTTTAATCTCAACCGTTTCTCATTTCACATTGCTTCATTCTGATAATACATATCCTTTGAAAGCAGGACTTGTTTTAATTAAATGAGGGAAATATATACTGCATCAGCAGGCTGATTTCAAAATACAGCCTATAAAGATCCCAGGCATAATAATCCTTACCACTACAAATGTACCACTCATAGGCAGAGCTTTGTTTTCTCTTTAATGCCCAGGTATTTACAGGACACCATCCTCTAAATGAAGAAGTGTCAGAGGAGAATCTTCTACCACAAAGTATCCTTTGTTTCAAGTTCTGCTCGGTCCACATCTCATTTAAAGGTACAGAACCTTCAAAAGGAAAATCTGGGCCTTGTATAGCTGGTTGAGCAGCTCACACATTTCCACACAATGGTGAGATAGACTATATTTCTATTTAATTTAGAATTACTTCAAAATGAGTGTCTATACACACAAAATTCACTGTCTTCTTGTCTTCCCATTTTTGATCACAGTAGTCTATGTACATGCATAGGAACATGTCCTAAGACAGGACACTGGGAGAAATGAGCTTTCTCTGCATTCCTCCTATACAACTCTTCCTCCCACCTCAATTCAAGTTATTCACACTCACTACACTCACCCCCTCCACACACAATGAAGCAAGCAGTTTTAAGGTGTTAAGGAGTAACTAATCAAGATTTCCAGCAGCCTGTCTGTGACCCCTTCCTCTCTGTGCCACCAGTGCGCTGAACTTTCCACCAGCCAAGAAGTACAAGATCTGTAGACCAAAGGCATTATTTAGTGCTAGCTGAGTACGATCACTTGCTAGAGTGGCCAGGTGTCCTGCTTGTATGGAGAGCAGCCCTTTATTCGAAGATTTAGCAATCCTCTACATGAAGAAGTCATCTGTTTGAAAGGCTACCTTTCCATACCAGGTCTAAAGAACTTTCAGAAACCAGATGCAGGCAGCACAGGGGCCTTGACTGTGTCCACCAAAAGTTAGCACCTGGGCTGAGCAGGCATTCAGGCTATCCAGTCAGTCTTCCCCACCATGGTGATATGATATGATATGATTATATGATATACCTAACTAATATTATAAGAGCAGAGCAGAGCCTTTCAGCTAATGGGACAGAATAGAAATCCAATAAATAAATAAATAAATAAATATTTTCATATATATGAATTAGTATAATACAAATTGGAATCCTCTTATGTCCACCTTTTTGGTGTCATATTTAATGGCAGCATATAAATGGCTCTGGGCCCTACTCCTACTGGGGCTTGAAGAGACACATATGAATTCTTTCCTAATATCCTACCTAGGCCAGGTTTTCCCAACCTGGTGATACAAGATCTGTTCAGCTGCAATTCCCATATCAATGGGAGTATGGGAGTTGAGCTAGAGAGACCCAAGCTGGAAAACACTGGCCTAGATCTTTCAGCCAGAGCAGTATGTTACGGGATTATTATACACTGTCATAATGTGCAATACAGATGGACAAGGCACCAGCCCAGGATATGCTCAGGTAACAATGGAACTTGCTAAAATCAAATGCTGTTGTGCAGAGGAAGTCTTGCACATATACACAATGGGTTCTTCAATGTGTGACTGAAGAGAAATGATAAACAAAAGTTGTGTAGAAAGAATTGAAAAGATGAAATGCATGCTTGATCATTTGCAAAAATGAGGATTCTTCTTTATGTCACTGAAGAAAAATAGTTCTCTAAAAATGACAGATAACAGCTTGCAATACAAGCTTGATCAACTGCAATAAATAAAAAAAGCTTTTATGCATCAAACCTCAAACATGTGTAGCGCTCGAGAAATCTAAGAGATGGATTGAAATGTGATGGTCTACATCTTGTGGAACTTCCCAGAAGTACTGTCTTGTTCTTGCAGCTAATTTGTGACAAACTAGTTCAAGGTGACCGGGGCACAAAAGTAAGAAACAAAGCAGAATCAAATGTTGTAGAAAAATGAAGCAGGAAAACAATTCATACAATCTTGTGAAGCCAGCAGTCTGTTTATCACAAATACATACATCAAGCACCTGAGCAGACAACTGTATACATGGACAACACCAGATTCCCAGTACAGAAATCAAATAGACTATGTAATTGGAAGCAGAAGATAGATAATCTCCATCCTTGCTACCAAAACAAGACCAGGAGCAGCTAGTGACTAGCAACTCTTAATATCAAAGTTGTTTTAAAAGCACTTGGAAGGAACAAAGCAGCTGGAATAGATAGGATACAATAGAATTATTCCAAACTTTAAAGGCTAAATCTGTCAGAATCCTAAGTATGTGCCAACAAATATGGGAAACAATACAATGGCCCACAGTATTCATTCCCAGTATATACTGTACACAGAATAGATACACAGTTCAGTATACATTGCCATCCCATGTTCCTGCAAAAGAGTGCAGGAACCATAGGACCATTCCACTGATTTCCCATGCAAGAAAAGCGATGTTCAAACTGCTGTAACAAAGAATATCATCCTACATGGAGAGAGGAATTCCTGACATTCAAGCTGGATTCTAAAAAGGAAGAGGCATTAGAGATCACAAACTACATGTTGGTTACTGGAGTGCACCAAAGAATTTCAGATCAGCCTGTGCTTTACAGACTACAGCAAAGTCTTTGACTATGTGAATCATGAGAAGCTATGGATGGTCCTGAAGGAAATGGCTTTGCCTCAGCACCCGATGTCCCTGGCCTAGATATCATGGACAAGAAGCTACTGTGAGGAGAAAATGGAGAAACAGAATGGCTTCTTATAGACAAAGCTATTAGACAAGGGGAAATGCTATCTCCCCATTTCTACAATCTGCATGCACAACAGTCCTAAGCAAAGATGGATTCAGATCATAGGAAGGAATGAAAATTGGTGGAAAAATCTATCAATAACTTAAGAGATGCAGATATTACCAAACTATTGGCAGAAAGCAGCAATGAATTAAAATAATTCCTGTATAAAGAGAAAGAAGACAATGCAAAAGCAGGATTGCAGCTGAATATTATGAAAACAAAAATCATGACTACAAAGAATTACAAAACTGTACTGTCAAAATGGAAACTGAAATTGTGAATGATTTTGCAAACTTTTGCTCAGTCAATGATTCAAACAGGAAGTCTGAAGACTTAGAAGGAAAACGATGAAAGAACTGGGAAATATCAAGTGTATGGACATTTTATTGGAGATCAAGGCCAAGAACATCCATGCTATTTTATTCCCAGTCACTAGGCATGGGTGTGATAACTGGACAGTGAAGAAAGCTGACAGGAAGGAAATTGTTGCATTTGAAACATGATGCAAGAGGAATGCTTTGCAAATACTTCGAACCATCAGAAAGACAAAAAGGCAGATCCCAGAACAAATCGACCCAGAGCTTTCTCTAGAAGCAAATATGACAAAGCTAAGGCTCTCCTATGCTGGACACATCACAAGAAACAAAACTCCCTGCGGAAGGTAATCATGTTGGGGAAAGTCACAGACAAAGGAAGAAAAGAAAGGCCAAATATGAGACAGACTGACTTCGCAAAGGCAGCCGGGAATTTATAAGAGCTGAACAGAACTGTCATGCCTAGAACATTTTGGAGAGCTTTCATTCATAGTGTCACCATAAGTCAGCGATGAGTTGATGGCACATAACAATAGCAGCAACCTTCAAGGCAGTTGCTGATGCAAAAATCTATCACTTGGGGCAAATGCTAAATGAAAAAAAGGGAAAAATGGGTGATGCATGGTTTTATCCTGCTCTCTATGTACAGCAGATACAAAATTTGCAAATACATTTGAAACAGAAAAGGTTTCCCTGCAGTAGCACCATAAGAGTAGGACTGTTGTCTAGGACAGCCCCCAGACAGCCTCTGTAGTCTGCAGTGATACCAGCTGCTCCTCACATGGCCCACCTGGGAAAAGGAAGCCCTTGTTTCCCCCTATAAGTCTTGACTAGTAACCATCTGAACTAATCAGATGATGTCTTTGGGGTGACATGATCAATAAGGACACAAGAGTGACATAAAGTGCACCCCTTCACTGCTTCAGTATCTTCATTGAACATGTCCTTCTATCAACCAGAAGTGCTTAAGTGCTTCTTAGAACTTACATGGAGAGTTCTGTTAAATGGTGCACTGTTGTACTTCCAACTCCACCTGAATGGCTGCCAGAGTACTTCATTTTGCCAGTGCAGATGGGCTAGGAGGAAGAGACAGACATTGAACCTGGTTAAAAGAGGGGCAGATTGGCTGGCTGGGAGTTAGGGCACCCTGGAAAGCAACTTGCTGGGAGCATCCTCAAAGTTACAGGTGCTTCTGCCTTCATGGAGCATGTTAATCATGGGAGTTTCTTTTGGGTATGACAATCCATTTGTTTGGAATGTTTCAGCCAAGAATGATCAGCCCAGGTTACAAGACTGGCCTCAGGCATGCATGTGGTTGGGTACATGCTGCAGCCTACACCCCAACAGAAGCCCACTGATAGAAGCTTCCAGGACATGGCCCTCCCCTTAACCTGCCTTACTTTAGGCACAGGCAATCATGGTAAGAAGGAAAAAGGAACCCCAGAGCCACTGCTCACTGCCCAATGGGTCTTGCTTGCCAAGCAAGCAACTGGTATCTATGATGAGAAAGAGGGTGAAGAGCAAGAGCAGCTGGTAACCATGGTGGGGGTAAGATACTCACTGAGAAAGGGGCCCTGTGGAAAGTGGCTGGCTCAAGATGATGGCAAATTAGAGACTTATTCCAGATGGGTGAGAGGTAGCAACTTTCAGAGTTTTGACTCTATAGCATCTAATTGTTGAGGCATCTACCCACAATATTCCCCTTAATGATAAAGATAACATCTTTGAGCACAGGAATGGCATTAACCTTTTTAAAATACAAAGAAACTGCAAATAAATGCCTCTGCCATGAGACTGTGTAGGGGAGGTGGAAGAAATGCTTCTTACTAATTAAGGAAAGTATGAAAATACCATTCCAAGTTGATTATTTAAATAGCTCATACTGCTTTCTTCTTCTATTCCTTTTTTCCTTTCTTTATTCTATAGCCAACAACCTGCAAGGAAACATATGAATTGTTAAACTGAAAGAAGAACTTGACTTGAGGGTCAGTGCTGTTTCAAAGAGCGTTCAACATGGCTCATGTTGCCAAGGAAACTGCATCATGCTCATTGCTAGGGAAACTGTTGTGTTTGTCTCTTTCTGTGTGGAATAGTGGTCTCACTTGGACTTACTTCAGAAAAAAGTTTGGGACTAGTAAGGCAAGGTAAAGGGCCTTTCTTGGATCAAGTGCATCTAACTGCGTGAAATCAGAATTCAAAGGCCAAAACAGACATCACTTTAGATCTGTGTCTAGCAGTTATACTTTTGTTAAATTTGATTCTAGAGCAGGTACAAAGAGCCTGGTTTAGATCTTGAAAGATCACCTATACCATGTGTTGGAGGGGTGGGGGAGGAACATGGTTGCTTAACACCAATTTAAAGTAATGTCTTTTTCACCCTCAGTGTTCTTCCAAATGAGGCTTTTATCTACAATTGTCCCTCCTTATTCACAGCACTTGCATGGGGCAGTGGGAGGGAACTAGATCATAATGTCTTCCATTTATAATAATCCATTTCCTGCATCTCACACACACAGAAAGGGGCAGGGGAAGAAATTAAATTAATCTGTTAAAGGGGGAAAGATGGAGCGGCTGCATTATGTTTTTTGATTGGTAGCACTAGAAGGACTCCATCTGGAAGCACCCTTGGTGTCCTCACAGGCTGATGAATTTGTATACCAATTCTATTAGCAATTATAACACCCTGAATCTATAACATATATACTGACATTATATGTGCACATGCACATACAATACATACACATAAAACCCCAGAATGCCCCATTCTTTATTTCCTACAATCTAAAAAAGCATTACTAAACGTTTGCCTCGTACTACAAGTTTCCTTATGGTTTTCCGGAGCCATTGCCTACTGAAGGTCTGACATCTGAGGAAGGCATTTTTTGGTTTAGCTTGGTTGTTGTTAAAAAAATCCTTTGAACTCCAATTCCATATTTAGCAGGTAGCAGCACTGGGAAGTTGCAAGGGGGGAAATTAGTGTTAACTCTTCTAGGGAAATTTACAGATAGCTCAGGTAGCCAGAAAAGCTGCAAGAGCAGAACAGGTTAAAATTAGTAGAGTGCACACATGGCCAGCACTCAACCAGAAATGGAAGAATGGAAGCCCTGCACACAGAGACATTTCTCTAAACTGGTCATCTCTTCCCACAATTTCAGGGTGCAATTTCTTGTTGCTTCTCCTACAATGAATGGTCAAAGATGAAGAGAGTGAAAAATTCAGCACAGTGCTAATTTAACTACACTGTGCTCATTTAACTGCATGTTCCTGTAAAGATCTAACTCATATACTGTATGTTGTGTGTCACAGATAAAATGTAGTCACATAAGCATACATGCACTTTCACTCATAAGCATTTCAATCACTTTCAATCATTCAATCATGCACTTCAGTCACTGTATTTAAATGCATCCACCCTGTTCATGCACAGTGTCAGCATGCTGGATATCCATAGCCTAGGTGAGAAGCTACTATATTCTGTATATGAATGAGAAGAGCACATGGTAAGTGCGTATAAATGTGGTGGGGCATGAATAGAAACACACAGGCAAGGGCTTCAGCCATGGTCCTGTTGTACCTGACTCCCCAGGATCCTGACATAATAGAGATACCTATCAGCTTTCTCAGGGCATTCAGGATAGGCATGACTCCTCTAGGCTCCAGATAGGCATGACACATTTTTGGGGGAGTTTCTATTTCCTGAGGAACCCGCCAAAACCCGCTCTGATCTAGATCTCGCTGGGGTCTAGATCTCGCTGGGGCCTCCAAAATGTTGTACCCGCGGTGTTACAGACGAGGCCAGAGACCGGATGGTAAAGCAAAGAGGAGATTTATTCCTGCAGCAGGGACCAACATTCATGGTTAGAATGTGGTGCTTGAACAGAGTTGGAAGGAGATCTTTATACCTTCACAATCCGCTTTCGGCAAATGGGGAACAATACAATCAGTTTTTGACAAGAATGAGAACAATGGCGACAATGGGGAGTTACAGAATCACATAAGCAGTTGAGCAAGTGATATACAGAAGCAGATTTGGTTAGCAGTAAGTTTTATCTTTTAATTTACACCTTCTAAGCAATCTTTGCCCATTACGTCTTTGGTAAGCTTTTTCCATTTTCTGAGGGAATTCTCTGAGGCAGTTACTAGACATTTGAATGGGCTAGAGCTTAGGAGAGCTAAGCCTATCATGCATACCCTGAGACAGCTGATTATTCTAGTGTTTGGCTGTGTCATGCCTATCTGGAGCCTAGAGGAGTCATGCCTATCCTGAATGCCCTGAGAAAGCTGATAGGTATCTCTATTATGTCAGGATCCTGGGGAGTCAGGTACAACAGTCCATACTGTGTTCAAATGGAACTCACTAAGCCAGCGGAAGCTCATGCTCACCTGAGCATCATCAGAGATAGAACGATGCTCTCATGCATGTCCTGCCCAACCCAAAATTCTGTCCCTTGAGCACTGGTAGAGATGGCTCAAGACCCTTTGCTAGCTGCAATGGAGCAGAAAATGGCATGCATAGTCCAAACCCGGATGCGTAGGACTCAATCAAGCCAAAAATTCCTTAAAATATATGTCTACTTCCTTCCTTGCCACTGAGAATATACTCATAATAAGCTAAGTAGCCAGCGATTCAGTGTCCCTTCTTGACACTCAGATCAGCTGCCTAAGATGATGGCTTCTGATGACCTCACTCCACCTAATGATCAGGACGTCTCTGAGCACCGGTAACAGGAACCTCCTTGGGCCTTTCTTGCCCTAAAGACAATCCCTCAGTTACTGGTGCTTTGTTCTGCTTTGTTCAAAGGAAATGGCACTGACAAATGAATGCATGCCACTCAACTATTTCTTTTACAAAGATCTTGGATATCCTTTTCTAGCAGTAAAGAGGGGGAGGAATATCCTTCCCCAGAAAATAGCTCTTAAAAGAAACAAATTTTCTAAATGGTTCTTGAATGGCAGGTTGGCAAAATAGGCTGCATCCTTCCTCTAAATTTTCCATTATGTTGTGAAACGTCATGTCAGACTGGATCAGATACTGCTGACTTTTTTATGTGACAATACATGTAAATAGTTTTAACATGGGTTTTCTACCCACCCATGAAGCAATGGAAGGATTTGAAAAATTCAAGCCATCCAGATTTCTCAGACTAGTAACAAGGCCTTTGGAAAGATTAATTGCAGACTATTCCAAAGTACAATTTACCCTCCCTTTCCTAGAATCATGCAGCATATGCTCACACAATGCATTCTTTACTAAAGCATACTGAAATGGAGGTATCAGGATATGGAACACTGCAGGCATGAAATGCACATGCAAGCATGCATCCATGTAGAACCCGGAAGGACTTACTTCTGGGTAGTATATTGAATGTAAATTTATGCAGAAAGCCACTTCACAGTATACTTTTTCACACAGGCATGTAGATCTCTGTCTCATCCTGTACTGCATACTTACATGGACATCTAAATGTAACATCTAAACCAGGAAATTCTAGAAATGGCGAAGGAACCATTTTCATGATACTAGTGTGATTCTCCTCCAGACACCATGCCAGTGAGAATAGTTGCAACCGTCAGAATCTTTTTCATTATGTATACCTCTGGTTGTATATGCTGAAGGAGAGATGGAACTGTTCATGGGTGCAAAAATGAGTACTATTTGAGTACTAGTGTGCCTACCTCAGAGATAGGGTCTTTTAAGAACTACGTATCCTAGAATTCATGCTATATTTTTCTGGGCAGTTAAGGAAAACAATTGGTTGCAGATATGGAACAACAATGCCCAACACAGCTCTTCCCGTTCTATGCGGATGTCATTGGTTGCCTGGTGGATATGCCATATTCGTAACATGGAATGGTAGCTTTAGTTGTATAAACTGTGATTGTCTATTCCAGTGAGCAGATCAGGGTCAAGGTAGTGGTGAAGCTGAAACTAACTACAACATAGGATGTCATTCTATGTGCATATTGCCTAAATGACAGCCAAAATTTTCTGGCATTGTGGACCCTGACTGAACATGGAAACCCCTTAACATAGTGTGTTAACCTGAGTGCAGTTGCTGCTGTTGCTAATTCAGCTTGAAACCTGTACTTACTATAGACAGACTTGGACTCTCTCAGATGAAAACAGCCCCGCTTCCACCTGGCTGAACCTCTCCTACAGTCCCCTTACTGTCTTGTCAGCCTTTATCTCCTGTCTTGACATTGTTGCTGGCCGGACAGTGAGAGATCTGGAGGTCTGCTGAGACAAGGACCAGAAGCTCCAGTGCCACTCAGTTCCTCTCAACTCAGCTCACTTTCTAAGATCTGAAAGGAAATCTGCAAATGCTAGAGGGATGGATTCACTAGATTTCATCTTAACTCTAGTTCTAGCCTCCTCACAAGCATAACCTATCCCTGTATCTCCAGTTGCTGCTTTCAAATTGCAGACTGATACACACGAAGCTTAACCAAGATTTGGATGGGTCAACAAGATACAGCTAACCTCTCCCCGATCTGTCCATTAGGAAAGAGCTGGGGCAGTGCTATAATTTATAGGGATTCCAGCTGTCTCTCCAGGTTCCCTGTCTAGCTCCTAGTCTAAAGTGTTGCATCTTGTGTTTGGTCAGCAGGACAGATTGGAGATTCCCTGGTATACTTCCAACACATGATCCAACAGCCTCCTTACTTGAGCTGACAGAGGTTTTCTCAGGTGTGATGCTGAGGTTCCCCAGGCTGCTGGATGTAGGGTACATTAACCTCCATGTCAAGGGCACCCTATTTGTCATGGGTTCCATGGAACTGCCCCAACATGTCCTTGGCTCAACACATCTAGCAGGGCACACTCTGGACCTTTTTGTTTGTTTCCAGTCAGGCATGGGGATAATGATCTGAAATTGTGGGACTTTGAATTGGTCCCTTTGTCATGGTCAGATTGCTGGCTGCTGAATGGTGACTTCTCTTTTTTGCAGGGGTGGAGGACCTATTAGGATGCCCACCCCCAGAATCTAACTAATTCAGATGGTTTTCAAATGTCTCTTGGGGACTTCCAGTTGATATGGCTGGCAGTCCAGTTGAATTCTGGCTGATCACTGGAATTTACCATTCTTGACTGCCCTCTTCCTAATAGAGATTATATAGCTTTGGGGTTTACTATGGAGCTGAGAGCAATGAAACTAAGGAAGAGACACTTTGAGTGCAGATGGAGGATAACTACTAGTGTATGTAATCAAGTCCTGCTATGTTTCTATAGTCAGATGGTCAACAAAGAAACAAGATCTCATACTATATTGCCTGAATTCTGCCCTTGCCATGAGCTAGGCATTCCAAAGCTTTGCTTATACACCCTTCAGGGCCTGGCTCTGGTAGGAGGGGCACTGTGGAATCGGGCACACCTGCATTCTGCACTCTGAGCCCCTAACTGGGCCATCCTGCGGCTGTGCTGGCAGGCCCTGGGGTCCATGCCATCAGGATGCTGGCATTCTCCATCAGAGAGACTACCCAATTCCAAATCTCCTCCCTGCTGTCCTTCATCTGCTTCATTCCCACAGGGAAAGCAGGGTCGGACTGTTACTGTGAGACTGAGTCTGCAGGTACAGGTCTGTCTGTTACAACAACAATTCCATTCACCTTGTCTGGTTCAGCCAACTCTACATCACCCTCAGAGTCTGAGCTATCAGTCCCACCAAAACATGCCGTTTCTCGTGCGCACCTGGGAATTTTGTCAGAGTGCGTGCACATGACAGCCCTCTCTTTGCTGCCCAGTTGAGTGCTCTGGGGTACCCACATGCTGGCTCTGTGGACATCCTAGAGCCATCCTAGTCCCACTGCAGTATATTTCTTAGGCATGGCCAGGATAAGCCCTCATGTATCCATGAGGACTGTTATCAGCTCTATTTCTCCTTTTCATCTTCAGTAGGTGAAACTGTGGAGATGCTAAACCAGTGCTTGGCTGCAACAATGGACTGCATGAGGGCTAATGAATTAAAATGCTGTCAAGGATTGATTCTTCTGACTCAAAAGGGAAAAAATCAACCTGTTCTGGATGGGCTTCTACTCCCCTTGAAGGAGCACGTTCATACTTAGGTGTCTTCTCAGGACAGATGACTTCAAGAAGGCCATGCAATGGCTTCTACCAGCTTCCAATGGTGGCTTTGCTATGCTCCTCTCTGGACAAAGAGAGCCTGATTTCAATAATCTATGCTCTGGTGACCTCTAAACTCAAGTACTGCTATGCACTCTGTGTGGGGCTGGTCTTGAAGACTGTTCAGAAGCTGCAGGTTGTGCAAAATATGGCAGCCATATTAATATCAAGGACAGGCAGTCTGAATGCATAACACCAATCCTGGCTCCTTCCTACTTGCTGCCTATATGCCTTGGGACCAATTCAGGGGGCTTGTTTAGCCTATACAGCCTATATTGACGTGGTACTACAATACCTGATAGAACACCTCTCTCAGCCACAAACTGCCAGGATACTGCAGTCAAGATCTTAAGCCTAAAGTTGCACTTGGTAGCAACAAAGAGAAGGGTCTTTTTAGTGGCTGTCTCCCAGTTATGGAAAAAGTTCTCCCTTCAAGTCCACCTAGCACCAGTTCTAATGTCATTTCAATGCCAGATTCAGATTGTCTGATATGACTGGGCTTTTAATTAATTTTATATTGGGGAATTATGGCACATGCTTCACAAGTGTTGTGATTTAATTTATGTAATTTATTGTATCTGTTTCGATTTGGCTTAAATTTGGCTTTTATATTTTGCATTAAATTTTTGATATTTTTAACGTTACCTGTATTTTTCTGTATTTTAATTGTATTTTATGTGCTATTGTAAAGTATCCAGAAAGCTTTAGCCATTGGTTGACATAGAAATAAAATCAATCTTAATAATTAGCAATCATAGCAATCTAGATAAGGTCTAGATATGCTTTTCAGATTTCAGCAGAAAGTCTTGTCCACCCCTGAGGTTTTATACATGTAAACTCATTTTTAATCCTAATGCTTAAAACTGCTATATTATCCCAGGCCATTGATAATTTGGGCACTTCCACAGTTGAAGAACTTCTAGCTCTGCCAGGTATTTTACTGCATTACATTATGTACTATGCATCTATTTCATGTTTCCCCCTTTAACAGCTTATAGATGTAAGACCAAAGATGGAAGAAGGGATGTAAAAGCATGAGTGGAAGACAATGAAGACTCCATTTCCTGCATAATTCCATGAATGAAGAAGAGTAATGGAAGAATAAAAAACATACCTGGAAGCACCCTCTAAAACAGAAGAGTAGAATAAGAGCCCAATGTTTGGGTATATTTGCTGGAAATCAGCTTTCCCCAACTTACACTCCCATCAGTCCCAGGCAACATAGCCAGTGATGGGAACTGAAGTCCAAAATATATGGAAGGTGCCATATGTTGGGGAAGGCTGCTGCAGGTGTCTGTATTACACACTAACACCATTTCTAGCCTACAAAAAGCTACTTGCATTATTACTGTGCTAAATACATATGCAGAAAATAATTTTATTGGCGCCTGAATGGCAGTTTGTTAAAGAAAGGGAAAAACGATTCAATGTCTGTCACTCAGAATGATCTGTCTAACCTATCTTCCTAAGAAAATGTCAGACAGTCATGTTACAACACTATTCCTAAAGGTGTTATCTTGCAGGAGAGAGACAGAGAGAAGACACTTGGAGATCAGCCAGTTATTTATTATGGTGAAAAGATTCCTTTAGCAAATTCCAGCATTGCTTTTTGAAAGTGTGAAAGACAGTTGGGTAGTGAAAGAAACTTGCACTGACTATTCACCTGTGCTCTTTTTATTGCATAGTATTCCTACACATCTCCCATTTCTCTAGATAAAGGGTGGGGAAGGAGGAAGATTTTTTAATATTGCAGTTGCTATTTTTACATGTTTCCTTCTTATCTGTAATACATGTGAGTGGTAAGCAAAGATCTATCAATGGAGTTTAGGGGCCATTCTTTTCTGTAGTACAGTGGTAGCAAGTTTCTGTCAGATCACTTCAAGTTTTAATCATTAATAGAAAAATAACTCCATGTGGTCATTTGCAGCTAAACTTGCACTGGCAAAATCTCCTGAACATGCACACAAAGGTCCTAAATGTGTTCATTTCAACTCACAACCCCTCAAATAACAATCTTTAAGCCCCCAACAGGACATAATTAAAACCAGTGCTTTTTTTGTAAGAAAAAAGGTGCCGGAACTCATGAAATTATTTACCTTTCACACGTAGTCAGTCACTGTACACACGCACACACATCAGTTGTGTAACAAAACTTAATGGTTGCCACCTGCAGTAAGCACTCAGCGCGCGACCACACAACCATTCACAAGCCGAGTAGCGCCACAAGCCGAGCAGCACCATCACAACCAGCGCAGACGAAGTACGCATGCATCAGATTCTACACACAAGCAGCCCACATGCACTGTTTTAATTATTTTGCCACCGACCTGCTACGCTCGACAGGGATTCAAATCTACATGGACCAAACATCACATTTTCAAAAGTTACTTTTAAAACTTGGAAAATCTGTCAAAAAAAAGGTTCCAGTGCGTTCTATGACAAAAAAAGCACTGATTAAAACTCTAAGAGAAATTAAAAAGAGATGTAACCCAAATCTTTGAAAACTGCACCTTAGCTACCAAAAGACAATCCAAAGAAAATGAATCAACTCTTTTTATTATTTATATTATTTTTAAAGCAAATGTTCATGTTTAGCCTTATGTGAGGGCAGCTGCATGATGCTTCCCATGGAAAACATGTTTGCTGTATGTATACCAGTTTTATGCCAGTGAGGAAACAAATAAAATATGGATAACGTGGTACAAGTAAACATTCTGTTAAGCATGTGATTGACCCTTGCATGTTTGGCTTTGGATCAAAAGTGTGGCATGGGAAAAGCTTTGACAATTTTGAAGTTTGTGCAGGGTGAAGGTATGGTAAAGCCATGCAAGTGGGAAACTATTTAAGCATATCTCATGCCTACTTCCCTCTGTAAGAAAAATATCCAGAAAGTTAATTCTAGGCTGTATTGTGCCAGAATGACATTTTGGTGTCTTTTGGTACCATTACAAGCCTATAACCATTATAGCATATCACTACCAAACTGACCTTAATCTCTAATGTATTTTGCCAAGTTCATGAATAACATCACAGTCTGACTGTTCTATTTCTGTCTTCCCCCTTTTATTTTGTTACAACTACAAATCAGCTGGTGACATCCTAGTTCATCAGCCAGAGATTCACAGGGAGAAGCACTGGCTGAGGCTTCCAGAAATGTATCTTGCTCAGAACAGATACAAAGACTTAACTAGCAGCTATACATCCTTTCCTGTTTTTACTCAGGGTTGGGCACAAGATGCAAGGTAGTAGGGACCCTAGGATGTGCATGCACGCACACGCACATGCATGCACGCACACTGTACATCTGTTCTGGACTGAGAGTGCATTTGCTGTTTCAACTGCAAAACAGTGATCCAATTGCTTTTAAAGCAACAGTGGTTTTGATCTCAAACTGAAAAAATTGGTCGGATCTTAAAAGGAAAACTGTGATGGACCAGGACTGGAATATAGATAGCTGATAAATGGCTGGGGGAAACACAGCAGAAAAGGCCATGATAGCAAAGGAAGTTAGGCTAACACACGCACACGCGTGCACACAGGGAGACAGAGACAGACAGACAGACAGACATGTTCCATTTAAACTTTGAGTATAGGAACTGGACAGAATACCCAGTGTTCAACAAGAGGATGGAAAATGCCCATCTTTTCCCTGCTCCCACCAATGTAGCAACAGATTGTCTAGGGAGGGTGAATAGGCCCAAAAGGAGGAAGCTACCAAAGCAGCTCTGAAGAAAGGAAAAGGGCACCATGGCTAACGAATAAGCACACACCACTGAAAATTATATAGAATTGCATGTAAACAGATGCGCATGCATGCATGCATGCACGCGCACGCGCACGCACACACACACAGCTTATCTGCAAGGGAGGTATTCTTTTGCCGAAGCCTATACCACAAATTCATTCTGAAATGAATTCTGGTTCAGCTCCAGTTAAGGGGGAAAGAATCAAACAACTTCAACAGGTTCCTGACTAACACTTCAACACGCTGTGACTTCCTCTGCAAGCTCTGTCAAACTGAAAGCACACAGACTGAGCAGCAATGCAGCAACAGCTTTCTTGGGGCTCAAACGAATGCTTAATATGATATGCCTGTGAGGTTACAGAATGGGCAGGAGGATTTTCAAGACCACAAAACTCAGTTAAGGGATGGGGAAAAGATCTATGTCGTACAGTTCTTTCTGTTGAGAACATACTTCATCATAGGCCTTACCAGCATTCCCAAATGAATGCTGTCTGATGACTTGCCTTTTCCAAATTAAACGTAGAACAGGAATGGGTAACTTACAGCCCTTTAAATTTTATTAGATGGTAATTTCTATCAGTCCCAGTCAGCATGGCCTTTGGTCAGGGATGATGAAAGCTGTAGTCCAACCATTTCTAAAAGGCCACAAATTCCCAAACCTGGTATAGAATAATCAAATGATTGATCAGATGGACCACTTGTTTTAGAAGCACATTTATTCCGTATTCCAAAGTCAATTCTGAGGCAAGATTTTCATAAACATTTAAGTTACTGCATTCTGTGCAAACCTTGCCAAAGACTTGAGCTGCCTATCAAATATGGAAGGAAATTTAAGCTTCCAGAAGGTGGATTTTTCAAAAACAATGTTTCTACCACTTGCAATTCACTATGACTGCATCAAGTACCTTAAAATCTTTAACACAGCTTATAGGAATAGAGAAGTTTATTAATTTGCTCAAATGGCCTCAATCAGAAAAGGCCCTAATGAGCTTTAGATGTTGGCAGCATTTTCACAAAAGACTAAGTCAGGATTTCTGGTTTATTCTGAATGACAGTAAATGAGCATCTAGCTGCTGTTCATAGCCCCTTCATGAAATTGGGTAAAATTAAATAGTAAAGAATTGCTTATTGTGATGACAAAAACCATGTTCTGGTTTGTACCTCCAGACAAGTCAAGGACATATTCTAGCAACAACCCAAACTTTGTTGTTGTTTACAAATCCCAATGTGTTTGGAAGCAAGAAAGTGTGCCCCCAATTTTAATAAATTAACAAGCTTTCATCTTCTGCTTAGTTTTACCAGCTTACACAAAGCTGGGGAACATGTAAGCTCCATGCATTAGGAACCCTGGCTTATTGTTATGCTGGAATTTATTTTTTATTATTATTTTATTTAAATATTAATATGCCGTCCTGTTGTGAAAGCCTCAGGATGGCTCACATAGATAAAATATAGCCATTCTGCATGTTACAATTATTGCCTGGATTTTGTTGAGCTTAAAATCAGTCACAATTTGCCTCTCAATATATGAACAGCCTACAACAAGAATCTCATGTGAGAACTGTCAGGATTCTTAGTGCTTAATCTATAGTTGATCCACTAGATTAATACTATGAAGCTGGAACTTCTGGATAGAACAGAGTGGGGTTAGAGCACCAACCTAAGACCAGAGAGACCTGAGGACAAGTCCCCACTCAGATCTCAGATATAAATGGTTCACCAGACTAATCTACCTAACGGGGTTACTGTGAGAATAAACAGGGCAGGAAAAGAACCATGTAAACTGTCTGAAGCTGCTTGAAGATTAATTATATGCATATGTCTTAAACTGCTCAAGAGAATAGTTACATGCACGGGCATATGTGTATATTTAAATGTTACAGCAAACTCTGGAAATAAGGATTTCATAGACTACAAAATTGGTCCCTTTTGACAGGGGTGCTTATGTCTCAAATTGTCATGTAAAACCCCAAAATGTAAGTGCCCTAAGATACCACTAGATATCATTTAAAAGTATCCATTAAGGCCTAGAAGATGAAGAAAATATTATTTTGATGTTAATTAGAGACATAAAGAAATAGGAGAGAATATAAATATCTTGGTTTTTGGGGAAAAGTTAATGTTTATGATTCCTGCATATCATGAAAATAAATTAGACTTTTCTAATTGGCAGAGGCTAATGTGCCTCCAGAAATGGTTGAACATAGCTTTGCAGAAGTCTGTGGCTCGGCTACAGAAGAAAGTAATTTTCCACTACCAGAAAACCACTTAGCTCACCTTCACCTATGGCCACGTTTTTCATTCTGGCCAAGAATAACATAAAATGTATTCTAAACTGAATTCAGAACTGGAGAAAGCTATCACCCACCTTAACCAATTTGAGGTGAAGAAATCCAAGGATAAAACTACTTGTATATTGACTTAAAATCCAATTTCAAATTGCAATGAAGAGTCAATGTCTCTTGATATGGTAAATGACTGTACTTTAGGGCAGTTACACAGCAAAGCAATCTGCGACCAGGGTGGGGAAAACAGACACAACAGCTCTGTCTTTGACGTTTCCAAGCAATCCAAAGTTCTGCTTGGTTCAAGGCATCAGAATGAAAGTGAAGTAGTACCAGTGGCTTAGCAAGGAGTGGGGAGTCCTTCACCAACCATTTTTTAAAATCCACCGCATTTCAATAGGGAAATGTAATAGTTTGAGCTGGGGGAATTGATGTACACCAACTCCAAGCCTGGTATAGCTTTGAACTGCCCACTCCCAGCAGGCCTCCTTTCCTTCCCTCAAACATCCAGGTTCTAAGTTTCTGCAGCAACTGGACCAGGAACTCCAAGATAAGAACTTCCTATCCGAGACAGACCCTTTTCTCCAGCTTTGGAGGATGAAATCCAACCTATCCAAATCCAATTTGTAGCCTCTGAGGTGCCCTTTCAGGGTCCACAGGTTTGCAATGTTGTTGAATTAGAGAAGAGATGGTCCTAAATCCTTTGTACTGTTCAGGTTCTGGTAGAAGTTGTGTTGTCAAACTGCTCAGCAGCAGTGACTGAAGTAATATCAAATTCAACAGATATGTACGGGAAACCAGGAAACGTCCTAGAAAGTCAAAAAGTTTTTTTTTTTTTTTAAATTGAAACAAGGTGATTTGCTAAAAGAAAATTTACATCATAAGCTAGGAGGGACAAACCTTTTTATTAGTAATGCCAATTAGCTATTTAGATGTTATGAACATGATAAGAAAAGCTCAGAATCTAAATACCACAGATAAGAAACAATACAACAGCTGCCAACATGGTTAAAGAAAAGTGTCAAGAAATTAGTACATGGCAATAAGGCTTTTTTATGGCAAATGAGATATGATTGAAATGCTGTTTGTTGCCTCTATAAAGCCATACTATTGCATATACAATTGCATTCTGCACCACTGCAGGCCATGGGTGTTGATGCTCTGTGATGTAGCCTGGGTTGCAGGATTCTGCTAGGGCTCTCTTTCCGAGCAAGGTTCAGGTATCAGATTCTGCAGCAAGCCAATTAGAAAGAGATTAGCTCCACAGAAATCTCCGAAAAGAGCTTGAAGACAGACAGGTTTTGTGCATACTACTCTACCAAAGCTCAGAACAAGGCTAAGGCTTAAATACAAAGTAAATATGTTTTTAGGCTGGTCAGAATCTTAAAGGTTTATCAGCCTCCAACTACAGAAATGTAGGAGTAAATGCAGCATGCTAGTGCTCATGGCTGGTATCATCAGAGTCTGGGGAAGGCAATGGAGCCCCTCTGGATGGAGGAGAATCATCCCTTAGACTTGTTCTGGAGAACAGGAGGGCCTGTTGTTAACACCAATGCTCTCAAAGGTTTGTGGAGCCATGGCATGTTAAAGGGCCTTGTCTGTCATGGCCCCAAGGTTGTGGAATTCCTTCCTTTCTGAAGGCTTCCATTGCGCACATTGCATTAGCAAGTCTAGACACACATTTCCCCATGACTTTGAAGAATGATGAAGCTTTATATTTAACAAACATTGAACAGTAAAGGGAAGAACGGGATTTATTGGAGGTTTTAGTGGTGGTTTTGCTTTATATTGTTTATATTATGTTCAGCTTTCAAAACCTAAACTCGGGAATGGCTTCCTTAGTGCCAAAGTTGATTTCAATAAAGGTTGGATTCCATTTAATGCTTATTTTTGTTCTGAAATGCCTAGATCCTTATTCTCCATGCTTTCTTGCTGCCTCTAGTCAGAAAAAAATATCTCAGCAACTGACTTGCAGTATGAATGAATCTGAAAGAAATTCCCCTTATTTGTCTGTGTGAAGCAGAGCACACATGATCAGATAAGGGATATTAAATGACCCTCTGAGCCCAACAGCAAAGCACAACTCCAGATGCTGCCATTGGTAATATACTATACTTAAAGAGTAGTAACATCAAGACACCAGGACGGTACCATGACCTATATTTCTTGGAAACCAATTTTCTTCCTTGTAGGATATGTGGAGAGTCCAAGTGCTTTTCCAGTTCCATTTTTGTCAGCTAGAACTTCTCCTTATCACACATACATTTTTGTTTTTCCTTGCTTCTGCTTTCTCCCTACCTGCATACAAAGTGTGAATGAGTTTCTCTTGTGCAGAATAAACACTGATTGCAGCCACATTAGATGGCAGTTGTCATTCACTAGCCGCATCCATGCATCCTTCAATGTTCCCTTCATTTCTTGACTTTGAGAAAAATCATATTACCCCAGATTAGAGTCAGGGACATTCTTTCTTTTGAGAAATTGCCATTGATCCAGCAGCGATGGAGAATCACATCACTTGATGCCACCTGCCATCAGAGTCGGCCTGTCCTGTGCTCCTACTGACACTGTTACTTATGATCATGGCAGAAACAGAGAAAAAACAAATTGCCTAGAGAATCACTCTTTTCCCCATGTTATGCATTCATAGCACAGTAAAATTGTAAGAGAAAGCACCCCAGAAGTTTTAAAGGGTGGACTCTTAGAATTACAAATATTCAGAGCTACCCTGTGGAAGACCTGGTTGCTGGACAATCCCCTTGCTAAAGCACTATTTCCAGACTGTGGCTTCTATCAGTCCATTTTGTATCAATGGGCATTTTAGACCAAAGTCACTTCCAGGCAGAGGACTCCTAGCACTGTTATTCAAAAGGCACTGGGCAATCTTTCCTTCAGTAATGGATTTTTCAGGGTAAGAAAATTTAGAAGTGGCAGAAGGAAAATTCAAATGGAAGAGTCCCTCGAAATGTCAGCTTTGTAGAAGGCCAACTACATAATGAAGCTGTGTTGAGCCACCCTGATGAGATTTCAAGCCTAAGCATGTCTTCTCAGAAGTATGTCTTTCTGAGTTCTATGGGACTTACTCTCTAGTAACCATCATTAGTATTACAATCCTATACCTCACTAGAATTTTTTTCAGCTTGTTTCCTAATCTGTAAAACAAGGCTCATGCCTGGCTATTGCTAAATGAGCTCAATAATTTAATATCATTATCATCAAACAGCAGAACAGGAGGTAGGCAATGAGATTGTAAGGAAAACTTGGAACAAGCAGCTTTAGAATACAACAAACAACAAATCCTATTACATTCAATTTGCAAAGCATTTAAACCTTTTATCATGGGGAAAAATACTGTCCCAAAGTCATAGAATCACTAAACTATCACTGACTTGAGACCGTTCAAAAAGTCATGCAATATCATACCAATGGTCCATCCAGTCCAGCATTTGTAGAATCATATAATCAAACATTTGGAAAAGGTCTAGAAAGCTACTGAGTCCAACCCCCTGCTAAAGTCTCTCATCCATATTCTAACCAGGCTTTAACCTGCTTAGCTTCCAAGATTAGACAGAATCAGGTACTTTAGGCCATATGGAAGCATCACAGGATCATTCAAGCTGGATGAGTAAAAGAGTTCCACTTGCCCGAGCTCCTCAGCAACTGATACACACAGGCATACTGCCCTTGATAGTGAAGACAACACATAACCAATGAGGCTAATAAGCACAGATAGCCTTCTTCTCCATGAATTTGTCCAATCTCTTTTTAAATCCATCCAAACTGGTGGCTATTGCTAATTCCTGTGGCAGTGAATTCCATAGTTTAATTATGCACTCTGTGAAGAAGTGCTTTCCTTTATCTGTACTGAATCTCCCACCAACCAGCCTCATGGGATGACCCCAAGTTCTATTATTATGAGAAAGCTTTCCCTCTCCACTTGCTCTGCATCATGCATAATTTTAAACAATTCTTACATGTCTCACCTTTTTCTGAGCTAAACAATCCCAGGTGTAACTGCTCCTCATAGGGGTATAGCTCCAAGCCCGTCATAATTTTAATCACCCTTTTCTGCACTTTTTCCAACAAAATAACATCCTTTATCAACTGCAATGTCCAGAAATGTGCACAATATCAGACCAAAGATTGGTATAAGGGGATTACAATCTTGGCGGTTTTATTTTCCCTTTCTTTCCTAATTATGCCTAACATGGAGTTGGCCTTTTTTACTGCAGCCGTGCACTGGATCAACATTTCCTTTGAGCTGTTTGCCACAAGCCCAAGGCCCCTCCCTTGCTCAGTCACTGCTGGCTCACATTCCTTTAGGCTGTACTGGGATTTTTTGTCCCAACATTCTTTACTTTATACTTGCTTACGCTGAATTGCATTTGCCATTTTAATGTCTGTTCTCCCAACTTGGAGAGATCTCTTTTGGGCACCTCACAATCCCTTTTGATTTTAATAACCCTAAATAGTTTGGTGTCGTCAGCAAACTTGGACATCTCACTGCTTACTCCTAATTCCAGATAATTTATGAATGGGTTGAAAAGCATTGGCTCCAATACAGCTTTGGCTCTAATACAGAACCGTGTGGGATCCCACTGGTTATATCCCTGCATTGGGAGAAATTGCCACTTATTCCCATTCTCTGATTCCTGTTCTTAATGAATTACTCACCCACCCCTCTTATTCCTGAACTGCTAAATTTGATCAGGAGTCTTTGGTTAGGGCCTTTGTTGGTGATTAGGCATCACATTGTTTTATTGCAAAATGTAATTGTAGCATTCCCTATGTTGTCTTATACATCATTCCTAACCAGCTGACATGAAATGGCATCTGAAGTTACATTTGATACTTAAAAGATAAGTAACTTTAAATAGGCAATTAAAAACAAAAAACATCTATGTACATCTATGTTACCACATTCTCCATATTTTCTCACTGAAAATATCCTTTGGAAGCCTCAATTTACCCCCACAAGCAACAGTTTAGGTAAGGGATATTTTCAATGGGAAAATGCTTCATTCAAATGCTTGAAACCTGGTCACCGAGCCCCCTTGCCCCAGATGGAATCCAGTTAGCTTCTGTAAAAGAGAGAAATAATGAGATGGAGAGAAAGGAATCCATTCTCAATGCCTTTTTAAATAGCATACTTCAATTCATGTCTAGCTTGATCCTAACTGAGAAGTTCAAAGTCTGCTAGTGGTATGCTGAACGTTTTTCCACATGTTCTTAAGATAGTAAGAATATTAAAGGAGAGGAAAAATTAGCTGGTAGCATTGGTTAGGGTAATGTAGAATGGGTTGAGGAGGGAATAGAAGCTGATTTGGAACATATTGAAACAACAATATTGGTACATATTGGAGCAACTATAGAGACCTTTTATGGATTTTGTCTGCATCTAGTGCATGTGCAAAGAGAAAACAGGGCTGTTTGGGTTCAGAAGTTTCTGTGCTTGGGTTCGAGCTTGCATGATTTGAAATGTTCCTATTGGCCTCTGATGAATGAAACTGAGGAGATCAAATGGGAAACCATGTTATCAGCCACAGTGCTCTTCAGTCACAGAAAACAGGTTGACTTATCCAGTTTGCTCAAGCTTTGGGTGACTGATACTGTTGTGTGCATTGTTCTTCCAGTTTAAATCGTTCCTGTCAGAGCCAAGACTGAAAGCTATACCATATCACCTGTGAAATGTAATCCTGCACAGCACTCACTAGAACAAGCCAATTTGGTTACATGCTCAGAGGCAGGATGCTCAGACAGTATAAAAGCAGCATGTGGGAAATAGGCCTGAGCCAAGAGTATGTTTCCTCTGCCCCTCAAGCTAATTATCAGACCACCTTTTCCTTTATACTGTTTTTTCATAAAGGGGAGCACCTGGGAGCCCAACAGGTGCTGATGTGAATTGCGACACGCACATGTGCATAAGGCATATGCACGTAGAATTGCAACCTAGCACAGAGCCAAGAGCAAGAGTATTCCATCCTGAGCTCCTTTGCAGGCCTGGTTGTCTACAATTTCAGCAACAATTGTTTGAAAAATCAACCTTGATCCTAGTAATAGAGACTTACTAGGATCTTACAGCCCCAGATGTGATCACCCTGGGAAAGCTGTGTTTACTGCTGGTCACTGCACCTAGAAAAGGATGCTGTCAAGCTGAGAACAATGCAGCTGTCGCCAATTAAAATGTTTGAGTAGCTGGAACAACTATGAGCAAAGGTTATGACATCTAAGACAGTTTAGCTCATAGTTGATATCCAAAATTAAGATATCAAGTAAATAAGATATCCAAAATTAATCCTGGTGTGGAGAAAGTAGATAGTGAAAAATTGTCCTTCCTCTCATAATTGCAGAGTGTGGAATCATTTCACAATGCTGTCTTGTGGGAGATCCAAGACAGATAACAAGAATTTCTTCCCACACCACATTGTTGTTGTTATTCTTGTTAGTCGCGAAGTTGTGTCTGACCCATCGTGACCCCATGGACAACATTCCTCCAGGCCTTCCTGTCCTCCACCATCCCCCAGAGTCCACTTAAGCTCACACCAACTGCTTCAGTGACTCCATCTAGCCACCTCATCCTCTGCCGTCCCCTTCTTCTTTTGCCGTCAATTTTTCCCAGCATTAGACTCTTCTCCAGGGAGTCCTTCCTTCTCATTTGGTGGCCAAAGTATTTGAGTTGCATCTTCAGTATCTGGCCTTCTAAAGAGCAGTCTGGGTTGATCTCCTCCAGCATTGACCGGTTTGATTGCCTTGTGGTCCAAAAGACTTGCAGTAGTCTCCTCCAGCACCACAATTCAAAAGCTTCAGTCCTTTGGCGCTCAGCCTTCCTTATGGTCCAGCTGTCACAGCCATACATTGCAACTGGGAAAACCATAGCCTTGACTATACGCACTTTTGTTGGCAGGGTGATGTCTCTCCTTTTCAGTATGCTGTCTAGATTTGTCATAGCTTTCCTCCCCAGGAGCAAGCGTCTTTTAATTTCTTGGCTGCAGTCACCATCTGCGGTGATCTTGGAGCCCAGGAAAATAAAATCTGTCACTACCTCCATTTCTTCCCCATCTATTTGCCAGGAAGTGAGAGGACCGGATGCCATAATCTTAGTTTTCTTAATGTTGAGTTTCAAGCCAACTTTTGCACTCTCCTCCTTCACCCTCATCAAGAGGCTCTTTAGTTCCTCTTCACTTTCTGCATATCTGATGTTGTTGATATTTCTCCTGGTAATCTTAATTCCAACTGGTGATTCACCTAGCCCCGCCTTTCTCATGATGTGCTCTGCATATAAGTTAAATAGGCAGGGCAACAGTATACAGCCTTGCCGAACTCCTTTCTCAATTTTGAACCAATCAGTGGTTCCGTGTCCAGTTCTCACTGTTGCTTCTTGACCCACATATAGGTTTGTCAAGAGACAAATAAGATGGTCTGGTACTCTCATCTCTTTAAGAACTGCCACAATTTGTTGTGATCCACACAATCAAAGACTTTAGCGTAGTCAATGAAGCAGAAGTAGATGTTTTTCTGGAACTCCCTAGCTTTCTCCATGATCCAGCGTATGTTGGCAATTTGATCTCTAGTTCCTCTGCTTCTTCGAAATCCTGCCTGTACTTCTGGTAGTTCTCGGTCCACATACTGCTGGAGCCTAGCTTGTAGGATTTTGAGCATCACTTTGCTAGCATGTGAAATGAGTGCAATGGTGCGGTAGTTTGAACATTCTTTGGCATTGCCCTTCTTTGGGATCGGAATGTAAACTGACCTTTTCCAATCCCAAGGCCACTGTTGAATTTTCCAAATTTGCTGGCATATTGAGTGTAGCACTTTTACTGCATCGTCTTTTAAGATTTTGAATAGCTCAGCTAGAATACTGTCACCTCCACTAACTCTGTTGTTGCTCAGACTTCCTAAGGCCCATTTGACTTAACATTCCAGGATGTCTGCTTTGAGGTCAGTGACCACCCCATCATGGTTATCAGGGACATTAAGCTCTTTCTTGTACATTTCTTCTGTGTAATCTTGCCACCTCTTCTTAATCTCTTCTGCCTCTGTTAGGTCCTTGCCATTTTGGTCCTTTATCATGCCCATCTTTGCATGAAATGTTCCCTTCATATCTCCAATTTTCTTAAGAGATCTCTGGTCCTCCCTATTCTATTGTTTTCTTCTATTTCTTTGCACTGTTCATTTAAGAAGGCATTCTTATCTCTCCTAGCTATTCTCTGGAATTCTGCATTTAGTTGTTTGTATCTTTCTCTTTCTCCCTTGCCTTTTGCTTCCCTTCTTTCCTCAACTTTTTGTAAATCTTCCTCAGACAGCCATTTTGCTTTCTTGCATTTCTTTTTCTTTGGGATGGTTTTAGTTGCTGCCTCTTGTACAATGTTGCGAACCTCCGCCCATAGTTCTTCAGGCACTCTGTCTATCAGATCCTTAAATCTATTTGTCACCTCTACTGTATATTCATCAGGAATATGATTTAGGTCATACCTGAGTGGCCTAGTGCTTTTCCGTACTTTCTTCAACTTAAGCCTAAATTTTGCAACGAGAAGCTCATGATCTGAGCCACAGTCAGCTCCTGGTCTAGTTTTTACTGACTGTATAGAGCTTCTCCATTTTTGGCTGCAGAGCACATAGTCAGTCTGATTTCTGTGTTGACCGTCTGGTGATGTCCATGTGTAGAGTCGTCTCTTGGGTTGTTGGAAAAGAGTGTTTGCTATGACCATTGTATTCTCTTGACAAAATTCTACCAGCCTGCGCCCTATTTCATTTTGTACTCCAAGGCCAAACTTGCCTGTTATTCTGGTTATCCTTTGGCTTCCTACTTTAGCATTCCAATCCCTCATGATGATAAGGACATCATTTTTGGGTGTTAATTCTAGAAGGTGTTGTAGGCCTTCATAGAACTGGTCAACTTCAGCCTCTTCAGCACCAGTGGTTGGGGCATAGACTTGGACTATTGTGATGTTGAATGGTTTGCTTTGGATTCAAACTGAGATCATTCTGTTATTTTGGAGATTGTATCCCAGTACTGCTTTTCCTACTCTTTTATTGACCATGAAGAGTAGGAAAAGCTCTTTTATTTATCCCATTTCTTCTGAGGGATTCTTGCCCGCAGTAGTATACCTGATGGTCATCTGAATTAAATTCACCCATTCCTGTCCATTTTAGTTCACTGATTCCTAAGATGTCGATGTTCAGTCTTGTCATCTCTTGCTTGACCACATCCAGCTTGCCTTGATTCATGGATCTTACATTCCAGGTTCCTATGGAGTATAGATCTTTACAGCATCGGACTCTCCTTTCACCACCAGATACATCAGCAACTGAGTGTCCTTTCGGCTTTGACCCAGGCGCTACTAGTACTAGCCCTCTGTTCTTCCCCAGTAGCATATTGGACACCTTCCAACCTGAGGGGCTCATCATCCACTGGAGAAGGAAATGGCAACCCACTCCAGTATCTTTGCCATGAAAACCCCATGGACAGTACCACACCACATAGTTAAACTATTAAATTCACTTCCACCGTATACAGTGATGACCACCAATTTGGGTGACTTTAAAATGGGATTGGACAAATTCCTGCAAGTGGTTACTAACCAAGGTGGCTATAGATACCTCCCAGTACTACAGAGGAGTAAACCAGGGGGGTACTATTGCACTTATGGCCTAGTTGTTGGTTTGTGTTTTTTTTATACGTGCCTGGTGCACCACTGTGTGAACAGGATGCTGTACAAGATGGTCCGATCCAGCATGGCTCTTTTCATGCTCCTAAGTAGAAACATAGAAATGTAGAAACAGAGCGAGTCAGAAGGGGGCTTCCGGGGCATCTAGTCTGACCCCCGGCTCCAGCAATCAGTCAGGTAGTCAGTCAGGAGGGAACTATCACACTTAGCACAAAGTGGCTATGCTCTGGGTGTTCTGTGCAGTAACATGCCCTCACATGACCACTGGGGTGTAATGCCACAGTGACAACCCACCCCCAAAGTCAGGTTATCCCCCTGAGCATTAGCTCTGACATTACATGTTAGGTAGGGAATGCCCGCATGCAGTACTCAAGTGTACAGCCTTCCTTGGGGACTGGGACCCTGCATGGCCAGTTGTGCTCAAATATGGGCTGAAATACACATCTCATACAAATTCAATGTCTCTATGACAGGCTGTTGGCACTAGAAGATTCTGACTTCATTGGTTGCTGGCTTGCTTTATAGTAGTTATACAGGCATTTATACCTGAACTGGCTTAGGACTAGAGTACCTCAGTGACCTCACTGTTCTGCCTGGCTGTAACAGGCTTTCCTCTTCTCTGTGCCACTCATGTATGAGCTCAAGCAGGAAGATGGAAGAGAAGGACTTTTCACTGACAAGGGCATTTGTAGAATTTGTCCATGGTGGAGATTCACCTGGCATCTACATCCTCCATCTTCTTTACTAGATGGCTACCAAAGGCTTTCCCATTTCAGATTATTTTTGATCTCTGATAGTCTTTCACAATTTCAGTAATTAAAATGCTGGAAGGTTCAATGCAGCTGCCTCAAGATGCTTTACTATTGTTCTGGGACTATTTCAATAGATCTGTCATTAAGGCCATACATTATCCTTCCCCAACCTGTTGTTTCTCCAAATGGACTAGACAACAACTCCCATCACTCACCAGCCAGCATGGTGGCATTGCCCGTACTGACTGGTGCTGATGGGAGCTGTAGCTTAACCCATCCAGGTTGGGGAAGGCTGCCAAACACAAAGAGCAACCATAAACCTAGTCAGCCCAATATACACAATATGCCAATGTACACAAGCTTATTCTGGAATACAGCAAAAACCTCATGAAATATTAAAGTGTGGCACCAGCCTAATTGATTTCATTGGTACCCTTGATGGAGTGGCTAACCAGCTGGAAAAACAGAAAGTGATGGCTTGGAACAGAACAACATGGCCTCCATTTCCTAAGTGATTATGCCTATCAGTCAACCACAGTTTAAGAAAACTCATGAGCTTTTTTATTTTATTATTATTGGCAGTGCCCAAAGCATCTTAACTTTTATTTCTTACATATCGTGCCAGTAGCTGGGATGCTGCAAGCTGGTCTGTGCTCTCTCCAGTAAGCAACCAAGTTTTTGCCAACATCCTAACCTTGTATGTTTAGCTATTTCCCTGGTAGAAACACAAAGCAGTGGTGAATTACTACTACCACCAGTCCAATTGTAAGCATTTGTGGGTGCTTTCTTTTCACATACAACAAAAATTGTGTTTGCCAGGAGTATGCATAAAGATAGAGCAATTAAGAAGGTGGGTAAGTCCAAAGGGTCAAGTCCATAAGCACAATAATACAGTTAATAAAAACAAATTTATTACTGGGAAGTTGTATCCTTTGGCATTCAAAACATGAAATGAAACAATACATTTCTAAATGTAATTTAAAACAACCTTTCTTCATCCCATAGCACTATTAGTATAGGGAGCATAAATGTTGTAGGCTATAATCATGCACCCATATTCCTAGAGAAAGGCCCATTGAATCCAGTGGGGCTTACTTTCACAGTCCACCTAATTTTTCTAAAAATAGAAAGTCTTAAATCTACCTGGATTGAGCAAAAGAAATATATACACTTAGAGTGATGTGATCTAACCCATCTATTCTAGGATGGTGTCATTATTTATTATTATTTAATTGTTGTTATATTTATTACATCTATTTGTCATATCCAATCACAAAAGCAGTCTCATTTACGTACCCATGGAAATCCACAAAACACCACAAAATCAATATAAACCATAGTCAGCACAATAAAACAAATGAAAATAACCATAATAAAAGCATAATCATGTTGCCATAAGAAACATGTTTATCCACAATACAAAATGCACACACACAAGAATAAACACTATAAAAGTAGCTCACAACAATTGGTCCACAAGTGATGGCTAGATGCCTTCAAAATGAGCATGTCTTTGCTTGGGACCAGATTGATGACAGTATTGGTGCCAGGCAAGTGTCCTTTGGAGGGTGTTACATAAATACAGGGCCATCAAGAAAAGTGCTCCCCCTGATCCAGGTTCTCTCAAAAGAGTCACACAGAGCTCTGAAGCAGAGCTGAGGAACAAGTTAGGTTCATATAGGAAGAGTTGTTGCTTGAAGTACTGGCTCCTTAGCCATATAGAGTCAGGACTAGAAAAGGCCAAGAAGGAGAGTTCATGTTAGCAAGGTTTCCATTTCCCATGCTAACAGAGGTTAATTCAAATAACCATGAAGGCTAAAACTGTTACTTGACATCCCATGGGGAGTCTCACCAGAAATTAGGAAATTCCCCAAGAGCATTTAAAGATGAACAAGCAGCAATTAACTTGGCAGAGAGAAGGGGAAAGCAAGGTAATTTTGTGTTTTAAAAAAGTGTGAGCCTGGTTGGCTGGCTGGGCAAAATGGAGTTGATTATATTATTTTATTCTATTTTTAAGCTGCTTACCAATGCTAAATTAGCCATCCTTTAGTCTCGTGACTAACATGAATTAGACTCATCACAATCTCTACTGCAGTTTTGCAAAATTCTGTGTAGATGCCCTCTGACTTCTGCTACAGCTAATCAGCCTTCTGCTTGATTTATTCCACTGGGTGAGCTGCCATTAATGTTTCTTTGGCATTACCTTGGTCAACATCCAGCTATTAATGTGAATTTTTATACATGACCTGAATGTTCAAATCTACTTGAAGGATCTATATCTTCTGTATGTGGGCAGATATTGCTTGTGCACATACTTTTTGGAAATTGTAATGGCTAGACTAAAAGATGATTTAAGTCTGAAGGTCACTGGAGGTGTGTGTAATCTCATCCATGTTTCAGTGCAAAACAGTTCTGCAACTTTTCATGTGTCCCAGTGAACTGGGGCATGCTGTGAGTTGTAGGACTCTTTCTTTCTATACACAGAATAATCCTATGCATGTCTACTTGGAAGTTAGCTCCATTAACTCTCTTAATTATGCTATGCCTCTTTTTATAAGGTATTTTTATTTAAACTAAAAAATGCTACCTGTAAATTGAAAGCCTAAGATGTTCTGATAATTTACTTGTAGCTGTCATCTACAAATTAAGCAAAAACTGATAGTTAGTAACCAAAAGACAGATAAATTGCAAAGAAACAGTCTAAGAGAAACAGGACTTATAAATTCCTCCATTTATAAATATATCATGTAGGAGGCAGAAAGTCTTACAACACTCTGGCTGCTCTCATACTTCAAGCTAGGGATGTCAGAGAAATCCAGAGCAGTTTCAATTTATTTTACATTTCTATGACTCCAACTGAGGGATTCTATACTGCACTGGTTTTGTCTGACTCCTATGATAACATGGACATACATTGTGTTAAAAGAAAATCTGGGAACTGTACAAACACATGAAGAAGGAACAAATGTCTGATGAAAAATTTACATTTTCTCTCACAAAGCAAGGTGTGAAAATGCAAATTTTATAAGTATTTGAACATGTTTTCATTGTTTTCACTTTTAGGAAGTTTTACACGAATTTGCATTACCCACTGCACAATAGCAGTAATGTGCATTAGTTCGTGTGGATTAGTGCATCTACCTTCAAGACTATGAGTAAGCACAAACCAAATAGCATTCTCTTACAAAAATTCAATTCCATCAGTGAGTGGATTACAGAAAAAGGTGCCTGTAATTACGCAAAAGAGGGATGAAGGAATTAACAACTCCATACATTCCTATTTCAGTTATTTCAGAATGTACAAAAAGTATTTCCTCCCAACTGGGCTATTGTAATGCACTCTACGCAGGGCTGCCTTTGAAGATGGTCCAGATAGTTCAGTTGATTCAGAATAGAGCAGCCAGGTTGATAACTGGGACCAGCCAATAATGCACATATAAAGCCAGTCCTGTACCATCTGCACTGGCTTCCATTTGAAGTCTGGGCCCAATTTAAGGTGCTAGTGATGACTCATAAAGTCCTAAATGCCTGAGGACCTGGATATTTGGAGGAGTGCCTCCTTCTGTATATACCCTACTGCCCCCTAAGATCTGGATTGGAAGTCCTTTGTTGGGAGCCCTCTTTGAAGGAGATCAGAAGAGGGGCTATGTGGGGAAAGGTCTTCCCTGTGGTGGTGTCCCGGCTGTGGAATAGGCTCCCCAGAGAGGTGTCAGTCAGGAGGGAAGTATAATGCTGTTTTCACTTTGGCACCAGGCCAAAACCTTTTATTTTCCCATTATTTTAAATATTAATACATTTAGTGTTTTAAGACTGGATTTTATTGATTTATTGTATCCTATTTATTTATTGCATCACCGCTCTGAGACATTGTGAAGGGTGGGATATAAAAGCTTTAAATAAATAAATGCAAAGAAACAGCAGGTTCCTCATTGTATAGCTCCTTGGAGAGGACAACACCTCAAAAGGACTCCTCTCGCACTTACCAGGCTGACTGATGGATCCATTCCATCTGTGGTGGGTCCATCCCAAATAAATATTTTAACTCACAAATGCAACATTAATTATGGTATTGATGCTAAAATACAGAGTGTATCAGAAACACATATGAAAAAGTGAAATTCCAGAAAAGAAACCTTGTGCAAAACACTATGTTAACTGACTAAAAGCCTTCAAAACAACTTGTGCTTGCTGAAATTTTGTTTTTACTTCAGGTTTCAGATTTGTGCTTCATTCAGTTGCTCTTAATTAAATGCATTTTTCCAAAGTTCAAAGTGTTTTCCATAGCACATATTCCAGGCTGGCAGTGATTTGCAAAGTTAATTCAGTTTTGCATATATTTCAATTCAAAATATGTATATGCCGTTTTTCCATCCTCTACTAATCACAAGGCAACTTAAAAACTCTACAAAAACAAGGCAATTTTAGTTTTCATTTGGATACCAACCAGATTTAGTCTAATTTTAATTTCAATGTCATATGAACACCGGACAGCACTAAGTCCTACTGCTTTTTACTGGACTGTCTGAATCCAACCTATAATAAAGCAGGAATATCATAAAAACAGCAGTGTTTGGGGAATACCACATAGCCAGACAAAATATCACTAAGATCATCGATGGAGCTCCTTCTCCATGAACTGTCCCTCAGTGAAGTGAGTGGGAAAATGGCAAGGAGAAGGGCCTTCTTGGCAATCCCACCTCATTTTTAGAACACTCTTCCTGAGGAAGTGCACCTGGCACTGTCGCCGCTAGCTTTTCAGCACCAGGTAAAGATATTTTTATTCAGTCAGGAATTTTAGTAGTTATTGGTTTTGACATTCTTTAATTTATATTACTGTGTGCTGAGAACCGCTGATTGTTAGTTCTGGTATCATTTCAATTGGCTTTTAAGCTTTTTACTATTATTTTATTGTTCCCTTTCCTGCTGTAAACCTCCCTGAGAGCCAATTGGGCTATGTATGGAGCAGCATATAAATACAATAGGCTTGTCATGAGTGGAGCCGACTGGAGCCCTGGGTCAGACTAGATGGCCTGGGAGTCCCCTCCTGACTGGCTCTGTTTCTATATGTCTGTGTTTCTAATAAATAAATACATGTATACATAATCTATTGATCCTCTGAATTCTGTTATTTTAGGGCACAGTCCTACTGGGATGCCCATTAACTAATGAACTTGGAAAATTATGGGCATCCTGTGAAGGGTGAAAGATGCATAAAGGTAAAGGTCTTTTCCATGGCCTTCCCACCTGCAAAGCTCCAAGACACCTGATTTTGGCTACAGGGCTTCAGAGTAGGATGAAAAGAGGCTGAGGCATCTGGCGTCATCATGTATCTTGGCGGGAACAGTTTCCTCCCTTCACCTTCCCTGTGAAACACTCACCAGGCTCCTTCACTGACATCATATCTGAGGCCTCAGAGAAGCGGCTGGCACAGTTTTTTCTGCACTGCTGTGCATGTTGGGGAGGGCACTGAGAGTGCCAAGTCCCAGCTTCCAGTGCTAGAGCTGGGACTCCAGCCAAACCTAGTCATTGTCTGAGAGCCACAACCATTGCCCTAACCTCCCCTTAAGCATGCCATTATACTGGACTTTATGTGCTTAGGTGTTCAAGAACAGACATGGGTGAACAGAATGTCCATTGTGAAAGGAAACAACTTTGGACACAAGTTTATGCATGTTTAGACAGAAAAATGTCCTATAATTCCCAGCCAGCTATGTCAGGAGTTATAGGACATTTTTCTCTCAAAACATGCATTAGATTGTGTCTCCAAATCACTTTAAACTACTGTATGTATATGGCTGTACTTCAGCAACTCTTAAAACACTAGACTCCAAAATAACATTTCTAAGGACGTGTTTATTTTCTCCTTTACTAGCTTGTATAAATGCAATTACACACCTAGGTCATTTGATCTTTGTTTTTTGTTGAGCTGTTGCAATAACTGAATATATCAGAAGAGTCTGTTTGCACCTGATACAAAATTAAGGATGTTTCTGCCTACACTACATTAGTACTAAATTCCCATTTTATTGCACCCAACTAAAGTACAATCCATCTTGACTCTTTCTTTTTAAAGCCGGTGTTCACACCGCAAACCAAATAGTCTGGTATGTGGTTAGTTTTATTTATTTTATTTATTTATTTAGCAAGCTTCTATGCTGCCCCATTCACAGAAGCCTCGGGGCAGATCACAACAATAAATAAATAGATATTAACCATATGAAACAATATAATTGGAGACGTCCTGGCCAAAGATATAAAATCAATAAATAATGTTAACAATTAAAATGACATAAACCCAGTAGGCAGGACACATGTTGAAACTCAGAACATGTTGCTTTTCACTTAGAAATGAGAATGGAATGATACAATCAGCATCATTATGGCTCAGACAAATTAGCCGCTCACCTCATTCTGTGTGGACACTCACTTTCATTTTATCTAGGATCAGAAGTGGGCAAAGCCCTTATTATCTGTGAGTAAATTGGCCTCTAATGGAAAGCATTGAGAGCCTTCCTTAAAACCAACAAGGTCAAGTGAACAATCTAAAGTACAATGTACTCTAATTAAAATTAGAATGTATTTTATTTTTAAAAACCTTTCGCATCTCTGTTCAGCCTTGCTCTGCAACACGGATTTCATTCTCTGAACTATAACTAATGCTGTACAGACTGATTTCAGGTTGGGCAGTGGGACGTCTTCCTGTTTGTTCCCACACTCCCCCCAAAAGTACTCTGGAGGATCCCATCAACCACTGGGTACAACACTCTCTGTGCAAGAGAGCCACGACCTTATACTATCCCTACCAGCTTCCTGCTCTGGTTCCTTATCACACCTCCTTGACCTCAGCCACTACTTTTCAGGCTAGCTTCTACATCCTGCCTCAGCAACAAAACTCTGAATCAACCTTGCACTGGCTCAGTTACCACAGACTGTCTCTCATAACAGGGTTTGTTTGTGACTGTATGTGTGACTGGGTACCCCCATCCTGCCCCGTCATCATCATATGTTTACAGAACTGTAAATACTACTTTAAAGATTCAGAGCACCATTCATCAGGGAATTTTGGCATGTAATCTCTGTTGCAATGAAAGAAACAGTGTATGGAAAGATCTCACAGGTTGGATCCAGATCCAGACATAGTCATACTTGGAGCATACCACTTGAAATCAATGGGAATTAAGTTGGCCATGTATAGATGCGACCTGCTGATAGCAGCTATTGATTTGTGAGCTTCAACAGACAGATCTATACATGAATATGGCCTGATTTGAACTGTTCTTACATCATTCCTTTAAGGACATCCCTAGTCCAAATGTCTCCCCACCATCAAGGTGAGGTGAAAAAGCTTCAGAAAAAGGGTTCAAAGAAGCCCTGCCCTCAGGATTAATGTTTGGAAGCTTCTGTGAGTCTGACAGCAGTATTCACTGATGTAGGAAAACATGGTAATTGTATTTCTCACAACAGTGTCCACTGACATTGACAGATTGGGCAATGCCATACTTCTCAGCATCAAATGCATACATAGGGCAGTTTCTGGCCCTGCAGCTGAGGGCAAGATCACTGGGAACAGCCTCCACAGTTCTTCCTTCTTGTCAGTACATATAACATACAGAAAATGGTGGTGGTATTCAAACTCATAAGATCTGAGCCCTGCTGGATCAGACCAAGTGCCCATCTAGTCCAACATTCTGTTCACAGTATCCCATCTGCTGCGTATGGAGCCCTTCAGGCAGGACATGAGAGCAACATCAATGTCCTCTCCATGTTCCCAGAAATTGACGCAACTGGGCATACTGTGCAACAAATAGCCAAGAGGATGGTTGCCATTGAGAGAACTGTCTTGGTCAATGACAGGAAGAAGAGCAGGCTATAAATAAAAGCCTTGATTAAAAAGGGACTCAGGAGCCTGAACAGATTAATTGCTTTTTCTGAGCCCCTCCCCATTTCAAAACTCAACATCCTTGTTGATTGCAGTAAGTCTTCCCAGTGGATCCTGCCTGCACAGGAATTCTTTGATGGCTCAGTGACCTAGTTCATGTTTCTATAGTTCATGTATAAATATACCACAGTCCACTACTACTTATTAAGAGAAACTCTTAAATGATCAGAAAGGAGTTATACATTAATGATTTCCCTCCTGGGAAGCAATCCTATTATCTTACACAATGATACTTGGTTCTACTGAAATCAGGTAAATCTGTCAGGATTAAGGTGTTAGCTGTTCTTGCTATCAGCCTTCCCCAGCCTGGTGCCCTCCAGTTGTTTGAACTACCCCCAGTGCTGGCCAGCATGAACAATGATCAGCTATGCTGGGAAATGTACTTCAAAACATCTGGAGATTTCAGAAGGCTGTTCTGCATGCCAAACTTCAGGTATCAACTCCTGAGATCTGTCTGGCTTCAATAGTTTTTGTATGCATAAGTGAATACTCTCCCCATCCCTGCATCACACTGACTGTTTTTAAGATGCACATTAAACTGTGGTGCCATTCCGCAACTATCTAATGAGGGAACAAGATCAGATACCCAGATAAATAAACAGCACACAGCGAGCATAGCTATTTACTGGGATCAAGCAATCCCTTCACGGTGGTAAGAGAAACATTAATGCTGGTCATCAAATCAGCAGCAGGGGGAGGATTTGAGTCACGTAAGATAATGCACAGCTCATCTCTCATGCTTAAGCACAGCATCTTCTCCCAGTTTGAAACAACCTTTGCTTGTCAAGATATTCCTCCAGCACACATTGTATCTCAGCCAATGGGCAAAAATACCATAGTCCAAATGTCATCACTTCACAGGTCACTATGTTTGTTGTTTGTTGCTCCATACCAGAACTATTATTCCTGCACACCGATTATGTGCATTCAAAAAATTCTTCTATTGTCCCTGCACATAGATCATGAATATTAAAACTCTGGCCTAGAATCTCCTTTGAGCCACTTTGTTCAATAGTTTTAAGATTACTCCCTCAGTCTATCTATCTGGTGACTAGCTAGCTATGTACATGGTTGGGGCTCAAGGAAAACAGATGAAACTCATGCTGTCAGCTCATAAGAAGAGCTCTGCCGGATCAAACCAAAGGTTTGTTCCACATCCTGCTTTCCACAGTGACCAACCAGATGCCTCTGAGAGTGAAGATAACAGCACCTTCCCATTTTTGTTCCATGGCATTCAGAGGTATACAGTCTCTGATAGTTTACTCCTGTGTCACCATCCACAAAGGTCTCACCAAGACCAGTCCAGCAGGGCTGGCCCTACAATAAGACGAAGTGGTGCCGCAGGTGGCAAGTACAGCTGCAAGATATTGAGGGAAAAGTATGCACTGTGTAGCCTTGCCACTTCAGGTGCATCAGAGCATGCTGTCCCATCCTTTAGTATTGAAGAAAGATGCTTTAAAGAAAGGCTTGTGCCCATAGCATGGGAGGGGGTCATCTTCACCTGCAGCTGCAAAACGATTTGGGCTGGCCCTGCAGCCAAGTACCCAAGATTAACTTCCATGTGCTCCTTGCAGGCCATCTGAAGAGGAGTATGTGAAGAGGCTGGCTCTACATATCGATTCTCAGTTCCTGCCATTCCACCACAGGTAAGACTTGAATTGCCCATAAGCCCTCTGACATGATAAGGTCCACATGCAAGAAAAAATTGAGGAGTGGCATTGCAGAGGTGCTGTCAGGCCTTACATTTCAGGGGAGAGAAGGGTCAAAGATAAAGGGGTTAGGATCATTTTTTTAAAAAACCTGCAGGCATATTTTAGCAAAAGCTCTCACTGCCAGGAAATAACCAGTAGGAGAGTCATTTCGACCTTTTAGAAGGTAGGGAATGGGTGAATCACACAAATGATGGGAACCCACTAAACCATGGAAAGAGGAAGGGACCAGAAGAAGGGGTGGGATTATTTGGGGAGCCCTGGAGAAATGCACTGGAGCACCAACAAGCCTGAGGCTAAACGTTCCTGGTGTAGGATTTGCATTCACATGACAAACCTGATTGAAGCTGGAGCTAATTTAACTCTTAGGATTCAGGTTCATTTTCACAGCCCCAGTGAACTAGACATAGCCCCTGCGTCCAGGGACACTTCAGCCGGTTGTGGCCATGGACAAAGGCCCTCTCGCCTATAGACTTTGCTATATTCTCTGCCTTCTAACGGCACTTGGGTCTGGGTAGGCACTGCAGTAATGTAAATGCCCCAGCAGAGTAATTTAAAAAGAGCCTACCTATGTAACGCTTAAGAATAAAGGGAAGATAACATATGCCAAAGAGTACAAGTGACTGGATTTCCTTTTAGATAAGTAATGTGGGATAAGAACAGCCCAGCACACCGTGCGGTGCATTCCTTGTAAGTGTCAAGTCAGCCATAGACCCTCAGGGTGAAATGCACACTGATCAAAGTAATCTGCTTTGAAAGAAAGCAGAGCATTAATTCAATCCTTAATTCAGTCTTTCACATGAAACATTAAACCTAGTTTTGACCATAACAAATCATCTAATTTTTTTCTCCATGATTTAAAGGAAAAACAAAACACATTCTAACTAAAAAAAATATTAACCAAAATCCAAATGAGCCAATGCATAGTTGGGACAATTACATTACTTCCCCCACAATGCAAACTTTTTTTTTTCATTGAAAGCAAACAGCCATCTTAAATTCTTGTGATATTATGAGACTATGGTCTTGATCTTCCCCCATGGTAGTAAACATATTAAGCATTCCTAAAATCCACAGCTTATAAATGACTTGGAACAAGAGATGCCCATCAAATTTGCAGATGGCATGAAACTATTGAGGGTTCACAGAACACAGCAAGCAATTTTCATGATACACAAATTTTGGTCCAAAGAAAATCACATGGTTGTCCAGGCAGCTTGGCTTCTGCATCCCTATTTCATCTTTCTGGCTTCACCATGCATCCCAGAATCCCCTGCAGCAGCATCCTGATTGGTCTACTGCAGTGAGGTAAGTTCCCCTTTCCCCCTCCAGAGAATGCCTGCATGTTTGTGGCAATTCCCACTGGGGTTTTTATTTAATGAAAATAATCAGTTTTGCCATGGCTCTCCTCTTCTCCTTCCACATAATTTCACTCTCTCTCCCTGTTTCCAAAAGTAAAGATACATTGCTTAGCCAATGGATTAAAGTGAGCAATGGCATGTATGTTCCTAGGAGGTGGGCAGAAGTAGAGGACAAGAGATAAAAGTGGTCATTTCTGTGGCCACCCTGTCCAGCGAACTCTATGGTGCATTAACATTAATAATGATAAAATGGCAATCCTGGGTCAAGGCACCCAGGGAAGCAGTGCTGAAGCATGGAAACCATTGATTCTCTCTATGATATACAGAAAGCTAATCCTACTGTGCAGGAACTCCAGAATTAGGTCTGGTTGACACAACAGACCCATAATGGTAAGATTTCACCATAGATTCTCATACCATGTGAACCTGCCGAAAGTGTTGTATTCAGTGTTAGTCTAGCTAACTCCATTCATTTACTCTAACTAGGACTAATGAGATACAAACCAGATACAGAATTCCAGAGTGTCTAGGCAGAATGGAGGACTAGACCAAAATTCAAAAAAATAATTGCAATGGATATTAATGTTATGCACTGAAGAAGGCAAAAGAAGTTTCACAAAGATGTGTGATGCCTGGCTTGCCAGCAGTAAATGAGAAAAGGATCTATTGATCGGGTTGTCTTTCTCAGATGAGCCTGCCTAGTTCCTAGGGTATCTGGCAAAGGTCCTTTGTTTGAGGCCAGCACCTTCAGAGCTGTTTGGTGGCAGCAAGAAAGAGGGCTTTCTCAGTGGCCATTCCCTGCCTCTATAATCCCCTACTGAGGGGGGCTAAGTTCACCCCCTCAATATTGTCCCTCCGCCAGCAGGCAAAGGCCACTTTATTTGAGTGGGCCATTAGTGTCCAAATCTGTCTCTTGAGCTGGATGCTATTCTTACTCTGTTACAATTGTGTTTTAATGGTTTTTGATTATATTCTAGTATTTGCCATTATTTATTGCTGATTTTAGGACACACTGAGTGTCATTCTTGATGGAAAGGTAATATGAACAGTATCCCAGCAACTAAAACCAAGTCTGTAGTGTAATGTGACAGCTAAGAGGGCTAATGGAATACTAGGCTTCAACAACACACAAGTACAGTGTCCAGATTATTAGAAGTGATGGTACTTCCCTCTAGGTCAGACCTCACATGGAGTGCTGTGCTCAAGTCTCAGCATCACAGTTTAATACAGATATTGAAAAACTGGAAGATATCCAGAGGACATTGACACAGATGGGGAAGGAGCAAAGTGTAAAGGAGTTAGATATGTTAAACCTGAAGAGTTCATTAAGCCATGATATTATTTCCATCTTCAAATATTTGAAAGGCTGTCACATTGATAATGGACCAAATTCATTTTTGTTCCTCCAAAGTTCACAGTCCAAAGCATTGGATTCAACTTACATGAAAAAGATGTCAATCAAACATGCTTAAGAACATTCTGATTGTACAAGCTGTTCAAGTAGTAGAAATGATAGTCTTGGAGGATGGTGAAACCATCTTTTGGCAGCTATTTTTTTAAAGAAGAGTCTGGAGGGCCACATTATCAGGGATAATGCAGTAGTGGATTTCCTGCACTGACAGAGAAGTGGAGTAGATGACCTTTGATATTCCTTCTACCTGTATGAGTCCATGAATCAATGTATTGGCCCAGTTAGCTCAGTATTGTCTATCAAGCTTGGCAGCAGCTCTTCAGGATGCCAGGCTGTGAACTTTCTCAGTCTTACACTGAGATAATATTCTGGAAGCAGGCAGGCTTAGGTCTCCTTTGCAAAACGTGTGTTCTACCACAGTAGTATGGCCCTTACTTCCCTCCTTCCCTCCCTCTCAAGTGTGAGTCTAGCTGGGTAGCCCTGGACATTGCCTAAGTGGCCTAGTGCTCAAAGTACTGACACCATTCCACATGTCTTGTGGGTGATTTCAAGCACACCACTGAACCCTCCACTGACCTTTCTCCATTTCAGATCTAGAGATCTACTCTCTCATGCCTGACTTGGCCTTTGGTTCATCCTCAGAAGAAAAAAATCAGTTCCTGCTCCTCATACTGAGCATTAACAGCAGCCATAATTTATCCATGGGAACTTTCATGAAGCTGAAGGACAATTTCTTAAGAATGTCATCTGTTTGTCTGCCATGCATTGATGTGAAAGAATGTACCCCATGCTAGCTAAGAACACAGGAAGTCATCTTATTCCAGATCCCGCTAATTTTTCATGTAGCCCAGTATTATCTGCTCTGGCTGCCAGTGACCCCCGGAGTTTCAGAAATGGACCTGATGGTGACCTATAGGCTCCAACGGGGCTCTCACACAGGTTAGATCAACCTAACTAGCACCACTGATTAAACATTTGGAAAGTCAATCTTTGGCCATATACATTAATTGTGTCCAAAATCTACACATATGAAGGAGCATTGGTTCTTGGTGTTCACATTATGGACTTTGCCCCCAATCTCCCAAAATCAAGATATGCACTGATTTGAAGTAACACATTTAAAATACACTGAAATAAGTATTTGTGCTTAGCCTGAAAGCATCAAACAAGCCACATCCTCTGTGTTATCCATGGGAATCACCAGAGAGCTTTGCCTATGGGGTGGTATAGAAATACAACTCTGTGTGTGTTTGTGTGTGTTAGTCTGGAGCTAAAGAACTAGCCTTAAGCATCAAACTATCAAGGGGTTAAGGGTTGATATGTGAACAGAGAAGCTTTGTATTTGGAATCTGTCCCTTTGCCTCTCAGGAATGAAACTTGGATTTGGTGTCAGAGAACTGTCATACATATTGCCTGCCTCCTCACTGACTGAATTGAATTTGATGTCTCAATGCAATCACGTACAATTCAAAAATAAGAGGATAATTCAGAACAAGCCTTAATATCTGAGAAACTGCCAGCTCAGTAATCCCTCAGGAATACCTCCTTCCATTTTCATCCTGGCCTTCCTTTTGAATTTATTGTTATTTAGTCCTGTTTACATCAATGAAGAAAATGGTAGCAAACAGTTCAGTTAAGAGAAATGTTAAACACAAATCCACTTTTCCACCCAAAGGAATATAGAAACTGCACTTCCACTCAGATAAACATCTACAGTTGAGACTTTATGGTGATGCTACCATTTTGGTTTTTTAAAACTAGATTACCTGTTGCCAAAATTATATGCAGGAATTGAAGTATTTTTGCACTGTACAGACTTTCCATTTACCCCTGCAATGAAAATCTGCAAGAAGCTTAAAAATAAGGCGGGGGGGGGGGGGGAACAGCAGCAGCAATTTAGCCTAAATTGGTTAAATCCAATGTTTTTGTTTTCTAGAGCATTACTTAAGTCTATTGAAGATGTAACACCAGAGGGTTATTTGCTCCAAGGACCTTTTTAATATGGCTGTATTGTAATACTGCAGTGCCAGAACCTCTGTAGTAATAAAAGGAAAATTCATTCTGAAGCACAACTTAAGAGTCACCATTCACTGTGCATTCATTTAATAATGCCTTTATTTAACAAGATCAGTAAAAATGCCAGTCCCCAGCAGACATAACACTGTAACCTTCCTTCCTTTGGTGCTGCAGTATTCTATCATCTGTACCTATCTCTGTCTATCTATAGATAACATTCATTCATAGAAACAGAAACCAAGCAAAAGAATTACAGAAAGAATATATTAAACAGCAAAATTTAGCAACAGACAAGGAAATAGAGGGCAGTTACTTTCCTCTCTCTGTGTGTGTGCTTTAAGAGATATGAGTAAAATATATTTTACTTCTGACATTCATGACCTGAAATCCTTAAAGTAGACCTAGTTGTTACCCTCTGATGTTTGTTACAGAGCACAATATATGTAGTAAGGAAGAGTCTCAATATCTGGGTGTATACTGTATTATATCACTAATCAAATGCCCACATACCCTTGCCTAATTATTTTCTTACAAGCTTGTACCTAATTGGCCATTCACCTAATTGATTAGTCATCTGCAATTTGGAGAGACATCAAGAAGCAGTGTGAAGGGCAGCAAAATATTTGTTTAAGTACAAATGCTAAAACTGATCAGAAATGCCTGCTAGCACACACACACTCAAGCAAGCATGCATGGGAGGTTGTGGGAGAGGGAGCCCATCAATTTAAAATCAGGAAGTTAATAACTCTATTCATTTATCAGTATCATTTCTAGAGGGGTGACCAGAATTTTAAGTAAGTTGCTTGGGTCAGACATGCAAGAGTTAAGTGGTTCGTAGTTTGAATGAGGGAAAGCGTCCTGCCACACACATGGAATTCACATTTCTACATTTGCATAATAAAATGTACCTTTCCTTGTGTTTTAGCCCTTGTGGCACAGGCAGTGGATAAATGCATGGTGTCAGACTCCAGCTCCTTCCCTGGAATCTCTGCCTTTGCGTATAACTTACACCAGTCACATACAGCTCGGCTGACAGCAGCAGGCTTTTGATAGTGCTGAGAGTGAAAAGCCAAAACTTCAACTCAAATTGTGCACTCCTTATGGAATTGCATGGCATCCTTCCATCCCCACCTCTTTAAAAACTGAAAAGTTAATACAAATCCTCAGACGATAGTCAATGGCTCTAACATGCTACCAGATGCTGCATGATGCCTCTTGCAAAGCCTTCGTGTTCAAGGCATTTCTGCCATACATATTTCAGCCCCTCACTAGCGACAGAGAAACCTGATCCTACTGAACAGAACCATCTTAAAGTGATCCGACATGCCAAGAACAGACATCAGATACTAATTTAAAAAGAGGGTGTGCACCTCATTTCCCTTAAGCAGGGATCCCAAAGATTATTAGCTCCATGCTCTATGAAAACTACAGCCATCCAAAATCACCTCTCTCTCTCAGCCCCGTACTTTTTTAATCTTCGCCGCAATCTGAGGAAATCCCTTCTTCCTACCTTCAGACAGGCTTGCTTCCTCATCAGCCCCCTACTCATCCTCTTGTTGCAGGGGGGAAATGCTTTCCCCCCTTCTTTTGTTCCTAAAACAGTACGGACAGTTCTTAATTTTCTTCAGGTGCGAGGGGACCCCTCCGCCTGGGGGTCGGTCAGTCAGTCTGCCAGCGGTAGTATCACTAGATCCTCCAACAGAAACACTCAGAAATGGGTATCTTGGGGAGCAAATCCTCAGCAGTTTTCAGCTCAGGCAGAGCATCTCCTCAGCAGCAGCAGCAGCGGCAGCAGTGCTTCTGGTACTCTGCAGGCCACATCGTTCATACCTTATACATCACTACCACATTCTCTGTAGTAGCAGAGCACCATACAGCATTTCACGCCTGCTGCCCCCCAAGCTTTCACTGTGCAGTTGCATTTCTGCATCTGAACGCTCTTAATCATTCCTGCAGTCTCCATCTCATCAGCAGGCTATTTGTGTCTCAGCAGGAGCAGCAAAACAAGCATGCTATCACCTGGAGGTTAGGCTCACCCTGTTCATTAGGTCTGTTGCTTTTTAAAAGAAAAAACATGCGGGGGGGGGGGGGACAGAAATCGTTGCTGTGCCTGCAAAAGGAGCAGAAAGGCTGAGTGAAATCCACTCACCAGGATGGGGCAAATTCTGCACATATTACTGCCAGGAATGTCAGCAGAAGGGCAAAAAAGAATATATATGTTAGATACATTTGTAAACATCAGTAGACCAGCCTTGTTCCTCTACCCAGATAAAAAGGGAAGTCTTACTCTACAGGAAGGGCTGTCCTCTCCAGTTCTGCTTCAAAGATAAAGAACTGTTCCTCATCCATGGTTGGCACGGAGATGAGATGATTGTCTTTCTGTTTGAATTGCAATAATCATTTCACAATCTCTGCCCATGAACATTAGCATATGCAATTTTAATGCAAATCTTTGTCCTCATTTTGGGTGAGGTGCTTCTTCACTGGGAGTGGGAGGGAGTTTCAAAAGGGGCAACCATAAGAGATGGCATTCACAGAAGTAGTGATTGTTCCAGGATGGGACTCCCACCTCTAATTTTAACAGCAGGCTCAGGTGTGATTCAGGTTGAGACTGCGACTGAGGTCAGGCAGGCTTAGAAGGCCTCCTCCCCCATGAGGCTTCTCATCTGTACTGTGGGTCCCATGCTTGCCACTTGCTTTAAAATGCTTTTCACACAATTAAATTTGCACAGGTGGAAAGTTGACCTGTGTTTGTTTTGACTTCATAGTATTGAGAGAAAAAATTAGGTTAGTTCTGTGTAAGAAAATACTGAAGGCAATAATTTGAAATGAACTGCACCTGGATAATTCATTTCCCTTTCCCCACCTTTGTTTGGTACTGCACCCCCTTTGTTGTTGCCTGTATGTGCACATTTTTTTTAATCCCTCTTATCACCAGCTCTGAAAAGTTGTCCATAAGCTAGCTATCCATCTAAGTGAATATATTTTTTAAGTTCCTGTTCAACTGTTAGCAGTCAAAGCCACATGGGCTTTGTCGCTGAATTTAACACCTGTTTTTCTTACCACCAGTTTTGTCATCTCCACCTACAACTTTATGCCTAAGGTACTCTTTGGCTGAAACACCAGAGCAAGAAATATGAGTCACTGAAAATCACATGGTCACCATTACAATCCTGTGATCATAATGCCTTATATATCTGGCATGTGTCATTGCTGCATCTCAAAACATTTGGATGGAACAAATGGAACAAGAAGCAGAATAGCAGCACCAGCAGCATCCATTCTTTCATTCCTTTCTTTTTTCCCCATTGAGTACAACTTCAGACAGAAAACTGATGTATGGAAAGGAATATTTATTGCTATTCCATACTTTTGAGTCCACTCAAGGAGGAGAAGGAGAAGGAGGAGGAGGAGGAGGAGAAGGAGAATGAGAAGGAGAAGGAGAAGGAGAAGGAGAAGGAGAAGGAGAAGGAGAAGGAGAAGGAGAAGGGGGGTGGGGTGGCCCAAGATATTTTTTGCTGTCTAAAGCTAAGATGATGCCCATCCCACTGCAGGTACAAAAGTGACAAAGTGGCACTTGAATCTTCCTTCAATACTGGCATTGGGACAGCATCCTGCACCATACCTGAAGGCAGGAACCAACTTAGAAGGCACAGAACGCTATGCGGAGCACAGGTGCCTCCTCAGCACCTCTTCACCACCACCAGGGACCATTGCCTGGCGCCTTGCAAACCTTCTATCACATGCAGTGCCAGTTCCCAGTTTCCAAGTTCCCGCTATACCTCCCTCCTCCAGGGGATCTACCTAACACCACGCTGCCATCAACTACTCTCTCTCTTCCTTGTTCTCCTCCTTGACACCATTTGCTTGCATGACAAGCAGGGTGCTGGTGATCAAGCAGGCGGAGGCACCTTCTGTTCCTTTGTGCCACCACTCCCATTGCCTCGGACAGAGAAGAGGCAGGGGGGTTCCACGGTGGAGTCCGGGGACATTCATCAGTCTCCCCTGCTGGGCTGATTATGCCTACCCTTCATGCCAGTCCTGATAGATTTGTTGAAACTTGAGCCTGTGATTAAGTCAAAACTAACTTCCCGCTCATATGTTCCCCTTGTTTGCTCAGCTCTGCCCTGGAGCCACACAGACCTGACCCAGAGGTTCATCTCAGCACATCAGGGTTCGGAAACTCTTTTCAGCCCAAGGGCTAAATTCAATTTCAGAGAAGCTCTCGGGGACTAAACTCAGGGACAGGGGGGAAAGGCTGTCAAGGGCAAAAGGGGCAGACCAAAGAACAGAAGTGTTTGGTACAAAAATGTAAAACAAAACCAAACATCAAATTGAAGGTTAAAGTTATTATCATTAGTAACTACACTGATTTTTTTTAGAAAAATCTGCAAAAAGGGCAGGAAAGTGCCAAACAATCAGAGGTGTAGGGAAAGGGTGGGACCTGGGAAAGGGTTTGGGTATGGCAATGAGGGGAATTGGGGGGACAGTTCTGGCCCCCAGGGTTGAGTGTCTCCATCCTTGACTCTTATTTCCATGACCCTATGTGCTTAACTGCCTGAAGCCTAGTGTTTTACTCTTCAGATGCGCAGAATAAACATTTGCTTAAGCAATGTTTCAGAAACACAGACAGAGCTGTTTAAATCAAGAGGGTTCAATTTGAAGGGCCCAGGGCCCCTCCAAAATCTGGCACTGGAAACCATCCAAAGTGGCCTGAAATGCAACAGAGGAGAACACAATGCAAGAAAACAGCAATTGGTAATTAAGCAGCCGAGGATGTTGGTGGCCTCAGCAGAAATAAGCAGTATCACTTAGGGAGCAGCACAGGCAAGTTCAGAATCTATTGACTGGCTACAAAAATTAAGCTCCAGTCTGGAAGTTCTTATACCCAGACACAGTTAAGAAGAACCAAGGGCTACTGACTAACCGGTGGATTTACAGAAATTCGGGACAAGAGTATATAACCTGCCTTTCCTCCTCCACTATGACAATTTGCTCAACACAACAGGCAGTGTTGTACCAATCAAGTAGCTTCCACTTACCGTATTTTTCACTCTATAAGACGCACCTGACCATAAAACGCATCTAGTTTTTAGAGGAGGGATCCGTGGAAAGCTTCCTGATAATCACAGGCACATTCCCCATCACTTCCCCATGGGCTTCATTAAAAGACGGGTTGCCATTTGAAAACACACACCGACCTGTGATTAACAGCTCTCACCTGCACCGGAGGAGGGGGGCAGAGCAGGGCACACTGAGCGCATGCCGGCCAGGTGTGGTGCAGCCGGGCCGGCAGCATGCCGGCGGTGGTCTTCCGGGCGGCACAGCAATGGCGGCAGCGGTGGCAGGTCTTCCCAGGCGGTGGGGGTGAGCAGCCCGTCTCTCCGTGCGGCCGGCGGGTTAAAGCCGGCTCCTCCTCCTCCGCACCGCTGCCCCTGAGCAGCACAGCTCTCACCTGTGCCAGAGAGGGGGGCGGAGCAGCACACGCCGAGCACATGTCAGTCAGGTGGTACCAGATGGTGCAGGCAGCCGGCAGCGTCCCGGGCGTCAGGCACACACACACATTCGCTCTATATGACGCACAGACATTTCCGCTTACTTTTGAGGGGGGAAAAAGTGCGTCTTATAGAGCGAAAAATACAGTAAGTCCTGCATCTGATCCTTGAAGCTGTACAACAGAACTACATATTGTATTGTACATATTAACCAAAATGCGCTTAGCTGACCATAAATCTATGAATTGTTTGTGCTATTCTTACAGCTTGCATTTCACATTATAACAATTTTAGTGCATATTGTGCAGTGCTTAAGTGCAGCCTAGCAAATACTAATCAGAACTCCATGCAATCTAATATGCTATGACCTTCAAAACTGTTAAAACTGAGGAGGAAAACTCCAAAACTGAATAATGTGTTGCGTGTAATGTCATTTAGCTAAAAAGAGAAACTGCAGCATTTTTGTTGTCATGTGCATTCAGCAAGTTGCGGAACAGAAAGAATAGAAGCTGTATTCTGTTAAGAAATTTGACACTGTAAATAAAAATTATCTAGAAAACAAAATGGGCTGCTGTGTTGCTTTTCCTTTTTCAGGTTAGAAATATACATAGGAAGAATACATGAGCACAGGGCATCATTACTTCTAAGGATTTTAAGAAGGGATTTATTTTCCTTCAAGATGCTTTCTCAGCCAATAGGATTACTGACTGCATAGAAATTAACAGTGGTCCGTTTGACTTGCAGCCATCAGCAGGTGATCGTGTTTATTTTCTATGTAGCAAAAAGCTTCATCTTTTGATTTTTGCTAAGAAAACAAGTTCAAAAGTTTTCTATATTTCCATGGAATTTACATGGCCAATTTTGTAAATTAAAAATGTACAGCATTCTTCAGAAAGGTTGTACTTCCTTACATAAATGCAAGCACATTAATAAGAGACAAAATCTCATCAATGTTACTAAATGCACATGCCTTAACAAAAATTTCTTTATAAAATGCAGTGGTCATGCAATTCACTAGAATTATAGTGGTGTATAATATAGTGGTTCTGAAATTTCAAGCAAAACTCCGTATCCTCAAATGAAGCCTGTGCTGCAACAGAGGTGGAGAAACATGCCCATTTCATTTTCACTTCATGGAATATTTTCCCAGCTAGGGATTCCATTCCTCTTGAATTTTGAGAATCTTTTTAAAAAATTACATGAACATTTGTGCACATCTCTAACACATCCATTTCTCATTGCAATTTTACCAATATTCCCATTTTGCAAGGAATTCTCACTAATATACACACATATGTGCAGACTTTCTCCTAATACACAGATTTTTCTGTTTTGATTTGCAGAAATGTCAATTTCAAAAGAAAACTCAGTTCTGGTTTATATACTCATTTGACAGTTTTCAATCCGATTTCAGCCCTCATCCCTTGGCTCGCTTAGCTAAGCCATTGCCTATTTTTTACTATTGTAATGCCCACTGGCTCTGTCTGCACAACCTGTAACATTGATAGACCCACAGTTTCCCTTAAGAATTTACCCAAAAATGAGAGAGTCTTTTGGTTACTCTTTAATCTTGCCTGATTGTGGAGACTCAAAGGTACAAGACATGAATGTTTCAGTTAGCAAAACATCACTTTAGATGTTTCTTTACAGTGTGACTTGTGCTAACCTACACTGGATTTCTGCTTTGGCTTTGTTTCTCCTAAGGAACGAAGGATAAATAAAGCTGTCAAGTTCCTTATTGATTACACGTGATTAAAGTATACCTTACTTGCCCTTCTTGTCTGTTGGCTTTTCTGTTCAGTTTCTTTTGGGTACTTTAGGTTAACTCAGAGAGAAAGCCATGGCTTTTCCCAAAAGCTCTGGTGTTATGTTGCCTCTGGTAGGATGGTTGGAAGTCTTTATGGGACTTTTTTGGCTTTATACAATCTACCAAAGCCAAATGAACGTTTAGTCCATTGTTGACTGTTGTTGTTAGGCTGCTTATAGAAAACATCAGTGGCTACATATAGCCGTAACCTGTCTCCACCAAGATTCACAACTTCTTGAGCTTTCTAAGACCATAGTAGTCTTACCCAGCACTGAACAATTCTTTGGGAAAAAATCAGTAAATCATAAGACTAAAAAAGACCTGTGCTAGATCAGACCAACAGCCATCCAAACCAGCATTCTGTTGCCACAGTGACCAAAGCCACTGCTGATGCAAAGACCAAAAGCAGGACAAGAATGCAACGGCACCTTCTTGCCCATGTTCCTCAGCAATTGATGTACATATGCATACTGGTGCTGATACCAGGACTAATGTAGCTATCATAGCTATTGATAGGTCTGTCCTCCATACGTTTCTCCAGTCACCTTTTAAAGCCATCCAGATTGATGTCCAGCACTTTGTGGTAGAGAATTCCATCGTCTAAATGCAACCCATGGATTTCTCCCACCAGTCAGCTTCATGAGATGATTTGGAGTTCTAATATTATGAGAGAGGGAGAAGAATGTCTCCCTGTCCATTTCTTCACACCATCAATAATGTTGTGTACCACTATCATGTCTCCCCTCACTCACTATTTTTTCTAAGCTAAGCAGGCCCAGATGTTATAACCTTTCCTCATATGTCATGCAGACATTACATTAATTTTACACTTACAGTTGTTAAAACATTTGTTCACATGGAAATGGTGCTGCAGAAAGATAGCATTGCCATTTATTTTAAAAACAACAACAGGAGTGTACAATGGTTATACCCAAAAGGTGACCCTTGGATCACCTTTAACCATTAGGAAGGACAACATAAAGTGCTAGAAGTGCCTGAGAAATGCCACCCTTTTTTTTCCTGTGTCCCCTTTCTGTGTTTCTGTGTCGCCTCCCCACTGCCTGAAATATTTTCTATCACAGGCCTAAGACCACACACAAAAAGCGAAAAGCAACCTCCTGACCTTCGTGCATGTGTATAACAGCTAGCAGTGCCTCTCCAAGCCTGCCGGGAGCTGCCCGATGTCACAAGCAGCTGGGCAGACAAAGGGGCAAACCTCAGGAGGAGATGCTGCAGCAACAGCAGAGCCGCAGTGCATGGCTGTGGTGATGAACTGATTACACTCCTCGCAAAGCACGCCAAGTTTGAAATGGAAATGAGTGAGAGGCATCTCACGCAGCAGCTCGAGTAGCATCCCTTCTAGACAACAGGGAAATAGGAGCGAAGCATACCAACTGTTCTCTATTAGTATTATGCATCTTTCCTTAGAGGCCCATTTCATTGCTACTGTGAAAGGTTGGTGATGAAAAGATGATCATTCCAGTGTTCCAAGATTGCACGTGTGTACCTGGCACCATTGGAATCCTTATGCTTTTCCCTCTCCAGCTAGGTGACTTTTAAAATCTGCACCCATCTTTTCAAATCACAGTATTTTGTGCCCAAATTAAGTGCAGCAGTGAAGTATTTCATATCTCTGCTTTTCCCACTGCCACCTCTACAGTAAAGTAGTCTGATCCTCTTCACTTTATCCTCAAGCAAAGAGTTAAAACTGCTTGAGCACAGTCCCAGATTGCCTTACTTAGATTAAGGAGAATGCTAGGTGTTTTTTCTATCTAAACATGCCTAGGATTGTACTCCAAGAGACTGTGGCTGACCCTATTTCTGAAAAGAACACCCTAGCAATATTTCTACCAAGGAGGAGAGACGTAATTACACTATCTCCAAACCACTAATGGTGTCTGTTCTGGCCAGCCTTAGGAACCCAGGATCATACAGCTGCAGGATCTTACAGCAGAAACTGAAACATAAAGGGCTGCTAGTCAGGTATGAACCTAAAGCATTAAGAGCTCATCTAGCAATAGTTCCAATAGTAAATCCAGCCATAAATTGCCTGTGTGAATGTTTCCTTTATTTTCTCACTCACTGTTGTACATCTCAGATGATGTTCTAAACTGAGCAAGAATTCTCATAAAAAGTGAGAGTTATCCGTATTCCCCCCCCCCAAGGAATTCCTTTGAATACCATCATGTGATTTACCTGATCCAATTGAGATGCCTGTAATCAGGCCTCGCCAGAGTCACCCACCAAGGCATCAGGAATATCCCCAGGACCCATCAGGCTCCAGGAACAGACCATCTTAACCGGCTTTCCACCCCTGCAGAGCTTCTGAACATCAGCGGATCTAAATGCCACCAGAGAGAGAGACAGTGGGGCTCCAGAGCTCCTCCACTCTCAGGTCACTATCACCCCCTCCAGCACAGACAAGGCCCAGAGTGTGCCCAGCAATATGCATGAGACCAGATCCCATTTGGGACCCACCCACAGTTACGTGGACATTAACTTTTGATCTGCTTCTGACAGGGGAGTCTGAACAAGGATGTTGAAATCTCCAACAGCAACCCTCCAAGGTGTCTCCAATACCAACCCTGATGGTACGCCTGCTAATGCAGGGAAGGAGACTGTGTGGTGGATGACACTTCCACAGAATCCCTGTTCTGTCCTGGCACCCACCTTCAAATACACTCTAATCCAGCAGACTCTGGGATACGTCTGGGGGAACCCATCCTGATAGGCCCCTACCCTCCCCTCTTCTAGCTTGCTGCTGGACAGAGAACTCTGGAGGCAGAGCTAGAAGAGTTTAGCCCTCCCAGTCTCATACAGCCAGGTCTCTGGAATACAGGCCAAGTGAGCATGTTCCTCCACGTCATTGCCTAGAGACCGCGGTATCTCCGCAGTGTAGGTTGCACAAAAAAGGTGCTTTTTAGTAGCGCCTTCCTGCTCCCAGATTATGAAACACTCCCTCCTCTGAGGTCCATCTGGTATGGAGTTTGTCATCCTTTTGCTGCCAGGTTTTTTCCTCTATTCCCAGACATTAGACAGCATATGACAGTGTTTTTTAAACATCAAAGGCACAGTCCTATGCACCTTTAGAAAGAAAAAAACAGGCATACAAGGTCCCAGTATTGCTCCAGCCAAGGAGGCTGCCAGTTACATGCTGGGAACCTTGTAGGACCTTTTCTTTCTCAACATGCATGAGGGCATCTAAGTCAGTTGTTTCTTTTTCAAGTATTTTTATTGTTTATCATTTTAACTTGTATACAGATGCTTTTCTGTTTTGTAATATTCTGTTTTGGCTTTGAATTTTGACAAATGGCCTAAAAAAACTTTAGCCATTGGGTAGCATAGAAATGTAAATTATATTACGCAGGAAATTTTTATTGCAA
>NW_025335587.1:7255381-7292736 GCF_004798865.1 Varanus komodoensis
TGAAGCCAGCTATTTATTTAGAAAAACTGTCTCTGTACCAATAGATTAGAGCCAGATGTATTACTGTGAAAGGCAATTGATCATCTGCTGGGAAGTCTCCAATTCTGCAGCACAGGTCTGGTATGAGACCACAAGGCAGCCCGGTATTAATTTAGGAGTCTAGATACAGCATGTTTCCTAACAATTTGCCCTTAATAAATGCAAGCTACAAATCAAAACAGAAAAATCATTGATTATGAATATAACTCATAACAAGTTCACACTCGAAGAGTAGCAAGATAAGTGCAATGAACGTATGCAAAGCAAAAGAGCATCAGAAGTCAAAGAAACCTCCAAGAGAGGTGAACATCAATGCCAAACACAGAGTAAACAAATGGAATTATTTACAGACCAACATTATAATTTGAAATGATATTTTATTCATTATGTAATCACACACAGGGAGCCTGCACCAATGAAGGAGGCTCACACATTTTGCTCTTCCTGTCATTTGTATGTGTATATGTGTGGCCATGCACGTGCATATGTATTTGTATACAGCTTAAAGAATGTCGCCACTAGACAACCAGCCTGCTGTTACACTAATGGAAGAGCAAAGATAAGTTGCTACTGTAATTTTGCAATGAAAAGCGCTAGCAGACATGCATCCCATCTGTACAGTGTCTTAACTGCAGGCAATCCCTTTCCAAATTTCATAGCGATACTCTGCACAAATAAATGCATTCATTTGTGCCCATGCTCACCTATGGCATGGGATACAGTAACTAGTGAACAAACAGTTATAGGGCAGAACTGAGCTCAAGGAGAAGCTAAACACAAGCAAACACAAATTCTCCAGCAACAATATTACCAAGCTTGCCAACAAAACAACTGCACAAGTTCTGAACCTATTTAGTTTGTTTACATCTGATCCTGGTTTTTAAACAATGTCAGTATGGGAAGAAGCACAGAAAACTTGTGTGCAGGGGATAGTGATGGGAACTGTACATGGAAGGAATTTGCATCTTTGCACAAAAATGCATTAAACAATGAAATGGATGTGAAAACTGTCATGAAGTTTGATTTTCTTATCAGAACCAGGTAAATAGCCACATCAGCTTCCCAATGCATATATTAGAGCCAAACAAGTATGTTGTCTCTCTTTCAGTTGACATAGGATTGTACAGAAGATAAATGTCTGTGGACAGAAAACAGTACTAAACACAGAACTAGCAACAGTGTGAGCCATATTGCTGCGACTGGAAATGTGGATTGTATCATATGCCCTACTGAGTTGCTGCTGGCAGGCCAGGAGGAGTGCCCTGCTCTTACAAAATTTTCCTATAGATGGCCCTCTAAATCCATCTATAGCAGTGCACTACCAAGACATGTGCCAGGGCTAAAGGGTTAGAGTTATAGGATTTCTTGTATCCCAGCATCGTCTCCTCCCCTCCCACTGCAAATCCTCTTTTTCTCTCCTTCCAAGGCTGCATTTGTAGCCATGACAGGGAAGGGATCAGAATCCAGAGTCCCCTTCCCAAGGTCATAACCACCCTGTCCCTGGACCCTAGGATTGTTCTCTTAATGTAGCATCTATGATGAGTTTATTTAGTCATGGGCAAAGTGGTCCTCTCTAGAACAGCTAATAGAGCTTAGGTTTCTGGAATCTGCTTTGATCTTCACTAGAATCCAGAGGTCCATCAACCAGAAGCAGATGCAAGACACTGGCCCAAGAAGATGTTGGGAGTGAGAAAGATGGCTGCTTTGGGTACACCTTCTCCAGGACTGCTGAGGGGTTTCTAGGAGAACAAGAATCAGAAGTACTAGGAGGAGAGATGCAGGAGGGGGCCTCAAAATGTGAACGATCCCAAGACTCTGAGATGAGAGAATCAGAGGGGCTTATCTCAAGGCCAGACTCCCCAGGTGGGCAGGCAGTCTCTGGGAATGACCAAGATGTGCAGTTTGCAGGGGAGGACCCAGAGCAGGGCAGTTTGTTAGACACAGACAAGGCACCCACAGCTCCTGCCCCCATGATGCATCTTCAGCAGAGGGGACAGTCCAATTAGTGGATCAATGTTTGGACAGGAGGTGTGCTTATTTTCAGAAGCTTCTCCCAAAGATATGGGGGTCAGGCATGCTCATAAGGAGAATTCCTCCAGGTGAATACTAGATTGGGTTCAACAAACCACTCTGTGCATGCATAGGGATTCATTCTGGATGCTAGCGTGCTTTGCTCACTAAAGAACAATTTGCACAGAAAGGTCTGTGGCCTTGAATTAACGAAGGAGGAACCCCAGCTCCCGACAGAAGGCAGCCATAGAACTGCAGAACAAGCTACCTCTGACGGTCATCTCAGGAATCTTTTTGGCACCAGAACCGTGGTTCACACATAAATCCTTCCATATGCAACTCTACTTTTTTCCACCAAGCTTGCTAGGAAAAATGTTGTTGTTGCTGCCACTGTTAAACCATTTGGGGTGCAAACCCTTTGCTTATCTACTGCAAATTATCTGGAAGTCTACCAGTAGTTCTTATTCTACATTCCATTGGTCCATGCTCTAGCGTGTGGCTTAAGCCCATCAAAGCTAATCATGGCTGTTTCATTGAACTCCGTGGGATATGTGTTCCACTGACACCAGTGTGAGGCATAATTTGATCCGATGCAATTATTTCCAGTGGGATATGTTAGTCACTTGAATCGTGCCACTTGGCGTGGCATTTCTCAGGGCTAGTATTGAGATGAAACCTGGTGGAATCTCCCCCTGACCAGGCATGGGACTGGCAGCCTTCGTCTGTGCCACATGGCAGCAGCACACAGCAGCCCCGCTGCGTGGCATGGAAAAGGGGCGCTGCTTGCACAGTGTTCATGCAGGCGCCCTTTCCTGAGGAGCGCTGTGCGAGCACGCAGTGCACCTGCCAGAAGCTCAGACCCAGGCCCAGCACAAGATAAACTGGGGTCTGGGGAGCTGACCCAGGGAATCTCACAAATTGCCTCTCCTAAGAGCGGATTCTGCACACACCCCTAGTCAGGAATATTTTCTGATCAGAATCATGCTTAAATTAGCACATAAGGACATAATTGTACGCTTGGTCAGACAGAGGAAAAGTCTTGCCATTCCAATATTTTTGTCTATGTAAGCATAGGAATGCAACCTAAATCAGTGTGACTGATTTAAGCTAACAGGTGTACACAATGGTGGACCAGATCTTTAGTACTCGTGTGTGTGTGTGTGGGTGTGTGTTTGCTTTCTGAAGCTATACAAGTTGTAGGACTTTTCCTGTCTAAAGACTCATAGACTGTGCCCTAAGCTTTGAACACGTGCCAAAGGACCAGGAATGCTTTAATATCCATGCGGGCTATGGACTTGGGCTTCTGCAGTTGCTACAAGAGGTGCTAAGAAAAAGTGGAGGATTTTCTAACAGTGCACCTTGACTAGCTGACAATGCCATCATTTACCTCAATGTGGTGGATGGGGGGAGGGGGGCAACACACCTAAGGAAAGAAGCACAGCATGAAGGCTTTTGGGGAACGGGCTGTTTCCGCTGCTCCTTTATGGGCTCCCATCTGCAGAGATCTACTTCAGGTGAATCAGTTTTGCAGTTGATGACTAAATCTCATTCTGATGATAACGTTTCCCACTAAAACACCCCCACTGGAACAATTACATGCACGATCTCCTTCCCCCTCTACTTTATTGCCCTCATCTGATACAAATGTTTGTAAATATCCATTGTCTTCAAATGAGCAAAGGTTTTCAGATGGCAGTTGTAGAGAATGAGCTTCTCTCTTTTTAAATTTTGCACTGGAAGAAGGAGCAGTTCTTACTCAATAATGATAAATAACTATATGTCATAAACTATATTTCATAACTATTGATAATATATGACTTTAAATATCAGATTGGAGGTTATATTCAAATCACTGTAAGCTTATTTAACATTATGGAGATGGCTGTGGTCAGCAGATAATATTCTAATCCTTCCCAACCACAAAGTGGCATCTTTGCATAGAGTGAAAGGAAAACATTACCTTCATTCCCTATCGCTGTTTCTTCCCATAAACTATCTCACTTTACAAAACGACACACTCCTCCCCTTTCTTCATCCAGGACAGGTGGAGCAACATCTGTGGACAGAAGATGGATGGTGTCACTAACTCCTTGTGATTGGCTCAGGATTTCTTCATCATGCCTTGCACAGATCTGAACTGAATATGAAGTAAGAGAAATGTTAATTAGTGCCCATCCAACAGCAACATGACAGGGCTATGATTTAGCTATAAAAGCACCAGCTGAATTGCAATTCAATATTGTAGTTCCTCACTCACTTTTATTTCACTGTACTCAACTGATAGGGAAGGGAAGTATAATAAAATCTCACTGAAAAATGCAGAGGGAGGGGGATAATAATGTCTCTTTTCTTGTCATTCCTTCATCTTAAAAAAAAAAACCCAACTCTTGACTGTGGCTGCCATGACATATAAATTACTCAGTGAGATGAAAAGAAAGACATATTTGTAAACAAGCCACCTACTTGATACTTCGAGTTCCCAAAGGCTGAACAGAATTTATACAGTTTTAAAATAAATACAGGTTTTCCTTATGAAAACACTGCATTGTATGCAGGTGTGGGTGAGACAGTGGAAGGCATTGGTGGTCTCCCACTGCAGTCCATGGGGAGGATGGCTGGAAAAGAAGATGGCAAGAAGCAAGAGGAGGCTCAGCTCCACTTTGGCTCTGAGGCAAAGCAGGATGGCTTTCCATGTGGAGGCTAGTGACCCCTGCGCTCCTGGGGCTCCTGAGCTATTCACCATGGCTGTTATCCTAAGACATAGAGGAGCTCTCCACGTTGGTCCATGGTTGAACCTATGTTGCAGACAGAGCTGAGCTTCCAGAATGGTGCCTGAATATAAGCTGCAGTGGATAAGGCATCTCTCTGACATAACGCCTTGCCCTATTCAATGAGCTGGGTTTCAAGGGAAGATTTTTCTGTGCACAGCCCTAGGATGTATGAAAACATGCATTTGGAAGCTATTTGTCAACCTGCATGACCCCTCCCATTTCCCACTTGAAAAGAACTGATAGTGACTCTCCACAAGCTAAGACCCTGCCATTTGGCTCTGTTTGCCTAACAGAAGGGCTGGCCCTGTTCCGGATATTGTCTGAGAGAGCAAGGGGCACACACGTCTGGAGAGAGGACATGAAAAGAGATTTCTACACAAAAGGGAACAAGGCTGAAAACTGATGCCAATTTAGATGCAGCGGACTTGCTTTTGAATACCCATTCACTTCATTCTAATGCAATATGGGGCAGCCTGAGAGTCCTGGACAACTTGTCTGGGACCCTCATAAACTCCTAGCCCCATTCCAAGCCCCAACATAGTTCTTGACTCTCTTGACAGCATGTATGTAGGGCCGCCATCTCTTCCCAGCCCTCTGCTGGGTCAGCAGGTCTCACCAAGCTCCTTGCTCATCTGACAGACTGTACCACTGCTTAACTACCATGCAGAAAGTACTCGGCACCATGGAGCACACCTGTGCACAGCCACCTGTCTGGTGTTTAAAAGCTGGGAACTGGTGAGAATCCTCCTGCAGCAGTCTTTAACCATGCGGAGCCTCACAGCCAGTCCTGCTTTTATCACTTCACTTGACAAGAGGCGCTACAGGCTTTCTCTGCCCAGAATCCCTTAGGTCTCATACGGCTTTTCCTTTTTTATTGAAGAAAACTCAATTTACTATCTTTGTCCAAAATGAAGCAAAGGCTCCTTATTTTATAGGCAAAACCACAACACAACAAAAACAGGTTTTAGCTGTTTGGAAAGCAAGAGATCTCTTAAAGAAAAAACACTGAATTTTTCTCATTTGTTGTGCTGCAGCTATAGCAACACATGATAAGGTGGGCTGTACATGAAGAGTGAAGACACTAGTAGAACCAAATTTTGCATCCCCAGCTAAGGTTACAAAAGATTCTTGTCCGGAACCCTGTAGATCCAGATCACCAGTCAGTACAAGTAGTAAACCAATGTTCCTTGTTGGTCTGACATCCTGATAGGCTACTTTCTGTATTTCTTTCTGAGGTTTAAGAAGCTTCTGACAAGAGTGGGCTGGTGAGGAAACGTAGCAGTCATGGCCTGAGTACTGTCCAAAGTTCCAGTAGTTTTCCGAGAAAAATACCTAGATGCTCATTTTGGCATCTAGAGCATGAAATTTTGGTCTTTGCTGTCCTAGAGACTGACTGGTTCAGACAACATAGTAACTCACATTCAGGAGCAGAGTATAAATTGAGTGTGACTTGTCCTTGAACCATGGGTTGTTAAAATGTAAGCTATCATAGTATCCAAACTAAACTAAACTAACAAGGCAAGGTTTATTAGACATAAATGCACCAAGAGAGCCAATGATCTATTGTTGGGTTGTGAACGGTGGATTGCTCTTGTTTAAGAAACCATGGTTTGTTAGCCCAGCAGGGTTCAGAAAATGTAAAAACCTATGTTTCAACAACAATTTGTGATCCAACAACAGCCCTAACCTTAACCTTTGATCATAGGTTATTGTCCCTGCCTTCTGCCCTGTGCCCCACTTCTAGTGGTAGCCCGGATAGTCTCTTGTACTAATGCAAATTGTGGGAGCATGCAGTCACATCTATGACTGTTGTCATAGATATATTTTATTAATGTATGTAATATTTAATACATTAATTAAATGTCTTAATCCCGCTTATCCTCTCTGCCTACCCAGGTTTCCTGATTCATGTGTAATAAAAAACATAAAAAACAAGAAGCACAGGGGCAAAAGTCATGCAAGAATGTTAACCAACATTTTATGACTAAGTGACAAAGTACACAATACTAAATGTCTGATGGAATAGAGAAAGTTTTTAGTTTTTGAAGTTTTCTACATGAGGCATTTATCATGCATTACCAATTTATAGTTGTTTCCTAGTTCTTTAAACAAGCATTTAGTTTTGCTTCCCTGTCAGTGTTGAATAGTTTTTTTGGAGATCAGAAAAAACAAAGCAGTCAATAAGGAAAGTGAAAGTAAGCAAAACTTTCCCTAGTGTATTTGTACTCTTTCATATCACCACAGTGCCCCCTAGAGGTTATATTGTGGAAATCCAGGAAAAGAAATGTTTCCCTGAAGTACTCAGATGCACAAAATCATGGGTCCTCAAACTATGGCCTGCAGGCCAGATCTGGCCCACCATGCCCATTTATCCGGTTTGCCTCAGAGATTTTGGACTCGTCCGGAGAAAACTATCTCTGCACAAGCAAGTCGCCACCTCGCCACATGCACCCGCCACTACCGCCTTGCCCACCACCTTCCTGCACATCCGCCGCCACTGCCACTTCGCCGGCCGGCACCCACCAACAGCCCGCCCCCGACCCTGCCTCCTTTCAACTGGCCACCTGTTGAAGAAGTTTGAAGACCCCTGCATAAAACCCAAAGTAGGCATGGACAATTAACAGCCTTGTGTGGAAAAGCTCCCTACCACAGAGAGACAGAGGAGAGTTGAAGGAAGGAAGGAAGGAAGGAAGGAAGGAAGGAAGGAAGGAAGGAAGGAAGGAGCGAGCCAATCTAACCTTACTCAGGAGGGACCTCTACAATTAAGATGCTGCTACAAACATTCTGTATCAAAAGGCAAGCATAGCCTCTCTGCGTACCAGAAAATAAATCAAATAAAATAAAATCAAAATGTATTCTAGAATTTCTAAAGTTTCTAAAATGGCACAGCTGGGAAGCTAGTGGGTTTTAAAACTACAAAAGTTAAAGTTTCATAGCAACTTCTTCCAGGTCCCAGGTCCTATTTTGTGTGTGAATTTTCCTGCCTAGGGCCACACATACTAGGGGAATGTAGTGGTGGAGAGAATTTCCTGTTTACTTGGAGATTGCTTGCAAAAAAAACCCTGGTTATCTATGATTTTGTTGACTAGGCTTATGTTGCCAATATTTCTCAGTTGTCCATCTACAGAGTCAGCTGGGCTGTTGAAAGGGGATGTATTTTCACAACTGTTGAGTTTCCAGAGAAAGACCAAACTGACCATTGTTCATATATTTTTACTGTTCTGCACTAGCCTTTACATGAACCTTAGCTTTTGGGCCTGTGTCCCTTACATTTAGGAATTATCAATTAGAACTTGGTTGACAAAAATATTAATTCACTTTCTCAGCTAAATAACTAAAGAAGAAGAGCTTACCTGCTCGCATGTCAAATATCTGGACTTGCAGAATAAAAGCTTATAACCTAACAGTGCTCCATTGTATAGCCCAAAGGCACTGCTGGAGCATCCATTGTCAATTTCCTTAGTTGTTCTGTGCAACTATTCTGTGCAATATTCCTCAGTGTTATGAAATGTATTCAGCTCCCCTACAAAATTCACATCAGGAGGCAAAGGCACTCAATCTACAGTTTTCCAGCTTTGTTTTAAATTGACAAAAAGATAGTAGCAATTCTTCATTGTGATTCCCTTCATACTACCAGTAGGCTGCCACTTCAGCACTATAGTTTGTTTAAAAACTAGCCTTTTCTCATCTTAGAAACAGCCATACAGGTATTCAGCCAATCAGATATGTCAGGATGATAACAGCATCACAGTAAATGAAGCTAGTTTGGAGTAAGAACAATATATATTGCTTGAGGCCCCATCGGTGAGGGTGTTCAAGGATAGGCTAGACATGCACATGGTGGGCATGTTGTGAGTGGAGCCGGCTGGAGCCAGGGATCAGACTAGATGGCTCGGGAGACCCCTTCTGACTCGCTCTGTTTCTATGTTTCTATATTCCAGAAAAGCAGGTTGCTTACCTGTAACTGATGTTCTTCGAGTGGCCATCTGTGCATTCACACATATGGGTGCTGAGCCTGCGCAGTGCCTAGGCCGGAAGATTAGAAAGCTAACGGGGTTTTTTGGTGGGAAAAAACTCCGCTCCCCTCCCCTTCAGTGGTATAAATAGAGTGGAGTGTCCGCCATTTTACTCAGTCTTGAAGACTGAACGTTCACCCTCTAGAGGTTGAGTGTAAATTCAACAAGCATATATCCATGGTACCAATGAAAATTAAAATACGGTACCGAGAGAAAAAACCATCATCATATCCTAACGGTACCGATCTAAATTAGAGTACAATACCGAGGGGAAAAAACCATCCACTCACCGACACCGAGTGGGACCAGCGGGTGGGTTGTGTGAATGCACAGATGGCAACTCGAAGAACATCAGTTACAGGTAAGCAACCTGCTTTTCTTTGTCGTGGTCTCTGTGCATCACACATATGGGTGATTAGCACGCTTACCCAACTTGGAGGAGGGAGGTGTCGTCAGCGAAGAACAGATGAAAGAACAGCTCTGCCGAAAGAGCAGTCCTGCCTGGCGCGTACATCAAGCCGATAGTGCTTGGAGAAAATACATGGTCCAGCCCACATTGCAGCTTTACAGATATCCTGAAGTGGAACCCCTGCGGCAAAGGCAGACAAAGTCGCTACTGCTCGCGTGGAGTGACCCTTTGGGGTAACAGGCAAGTCTATTTTTGAAAGTTGGTAAGCCAAGACAATAGTCTGGATGATCCAATTAGATAGTCTTTGAGGTGTAACTGGAGATCCCTTGTCATGTTCGGAGTACTTAACAAAAAGTCTATTAGTCCAACAGAAGGATTCTGTACGGGATCTATAAAAAGCCAAGCAGTGGCAAACATCAAGGGTGTGTAGAGCCCGTTCTATTGGATTTGACGGCACTGGATAGAACACCAGCAGAACAATGTCTTGACTCAAGTGGAATGGTGTAGTCACTTTAGGGAGAAACGAATAATCCATACAAAGGACGACCTTTTCCTTATGGAAATTAAGATAAGGTGGGTCTATGCAGAGAGCAGAAAGCTCACTTGCTCTCTGAGCTGATGTTACTGCTATGAGGAAGGCCGTTTTCCAGGACACCAGGTGTGGGTTGACAGTTGTCAAAGGTTTGAACGGAGATTTAGTAAGTGCTTGGAGTACTACAGAAAGGCTCCACGTTGGCATAGCGGGGTGAATAGAAGGATGTAAGTTCTGTAACTCCTGAATAAAGCATCGAACCAGAGGTTGAGAGAAAACTGATATGCCCTGAACAGCACCACGATAGTGTGATACAGCGGCTGCGTAAACTTTAATGGATGATGGTTTCAGTCCCGAGTGATACAGTTCCAAGAGAAATTGCAAAATATTGTCAATTGAAGCCATTCCAGGAGGAAAGGAATGGTGTTCTGCAAAAGACGAGAATCTTTTCCATTTAGCTGCATAAGAGTGACGAGTGGACTGTCTTAATGCAGATTCGAGAATCGCCTGAATTTCTTGGTCAATAGTCGTCAGTAGCGAAGCGATTGTCGTCGAAACTGAAGTAGGAGCCGTTTGTATAGTCCAGTGAATGGAATCCACTATAGATTGAGATGTCGTCAGTACGGACGCAGTGAAATGGCTCAAGTGATCCGCCATGCCATCAGCTTCAAGGCAGTCAGATCTGGATGCCGGATCGCTCCGTTTTGCTGGGTTAACAGCTGAAGAATAGATGGGAGGCAAAGAAACGTTCCTCTGGATAGTCGCCACAAACGACTATGAAGAGTGGCGAACCACGGTTGCCTCGGCCACCACAGAGTTATTATTATTCCTGTGGCATTCTCTTGAGCTATTTTCGCCACCACTTTCGTTAGAAGTGGGATCCGAGGAAACGCATAAAAAGCTATGTTGTCCCAAGGGATCATAAGAGCATCCCCCATCGATCCCGATCCGATGCCCGCTCTGGAGCAGTATAGGGCACACACTCTGTTGTCCCGGGTGACGAACAAGTCCATGTCCGGATAGCCCCACAAACAGAAGAGGTTCTGGCATATTTGTCTGTCCATCTCCCATTCATGCTTTGTTGACATATGTCTGCTCAACATATCTGCTTCGGTGTTGTCAGTTCCTGGGAGGTGAGCCGCTAGGAGCATTATGTCCCTCGGTATGCACCAATCCCAAATGGCTATCGATAGTCGTGCTAAGGCTGGTGATTTTGTGCTGCCCTGCTTGTTGATATAGAAAACAGCAGGTATGTTATCTGACGCAATCTGGACAACCTGACGGCATAGCACAGTCTCAAAAGCCCTGAGGGCGTTGAAGATTGCCTGAAGTTCGAGGAAGTTGATGTGCTTCCTTGTTTCTCATCGGTTCCAAGTCCCTTGGACCCGAAGTCCCGAACATGCTGCACCCCATCCGAGTAGTGATGCGTCCATGTACAGGGTTGTAGTTGGATGAGGTGGTCGAAACGGGACGCCGGTAGACAGATTGTTTAGAATGGTCCACCAAGCCAGAGTACGGAGTATCACAGATGAAATCTGGATTAGTTTGTTGGGAGAATCTTGCTGCGGGTGAAATGAAGAGTTGAAAAACAGCTGTATGGGCCACATATGTAGCCTGGCATACGGGACAATGGCAACTGCAGCAGCCATGTGCCCCAGTAGTCTCTGAATGGATATAGCTGGAACCGTTCTGAGTATACAGATTTGACGGATGTGGCCACATAAGGTATCTCGACGTTCCAAAGGGAGAAAGGCTGCTGCCTCCGACTTTGCTGCCACTGCTGGTAGTGCTGCCGAGGGTGGAATTGTTGACGATAGGAGGAATGAGGCCACTGCCACTTACGCTTCTGTTGAGGAAGCTCCATACGGCGTGCAGTCATACGCGATTCATGTATCGCTTTTAGCTTGCGGTCAGTCTTTTGATGGAACAACCCGGTGCTGTCAAATGGCATTTTCTCGATTCTTTGTTTCATCTCATCGGGGAAATTACAATTGCGGAGCCACGCATGTCGGCGCAATGAGATGGCATTAGTGAGAGCCCTTGAATTGGTGTCTACATGGTGCCATGCGGTAGACAACTGTTGCACTGCCACCTGCATCGCTTCTTTGATGAAGACCCTGGCGAGTTCAGCTTGGTGGTCTGGAAGGGAGGAAGCAACGTTATCCAGCTTTTGCATAATGAAATACTGGTAACAGGCCAGTGTTGCTTCATAAATCGATATGCGTACGCCGAGCCCAGAGGCCACATAGACTCGGCGCGTGAGCATATCGATTTTCCTCCCTTCCTTGTCGCAAGGGGCTGTGTGCCCCCTGGACTCTGTGCCCTGGGAGGATTCAACCACGACAGAGTTCAGTCTTGGGTGGCGGAGCAAGAACGGGATGTCGTCCTCTCAAACTCTGTACATGGCCTCATACCGACGGGAAGTAGCCTGCGGTTGGGCCGGTTGATCCCAGAGTTGGACCATAGCCTGTCGAAGTGTAGTGGTTAGCGGCAAGGCTATGATCATGGACTGTTCTCCCCTCACGACATCATAGAACCGATCCGTGGATGGACCGGGCTGTTGGTTCGCTTCGATCTCGAGGGAACGAACGAGGCAGGACATGAGCTCCGTAAAGGAGACATGTGGCTCATTGGGTGAAGCTGGTCCTTGGGAGGTAATCGCTACATTGGGGGATGTAGAGCCGACCTCTGACTCGTTCGAGTCTGGACAATAGAGGTGACAGTCGCTCGAGGACGATGTTTCAGGGGAGGTCAGGCGTCCCCTCTCAACACATCTGGACATGGACAGCAAGTCTCTCGGGACCGATGGAGATCTACGATCCCAAGGGAACTATGGATAGGATTGATAACCACCCCAGTCTGGGAAGGCACCATATCCATGCATCATCCAATCATCATCCCGTTGTTCCGATGAGCGGCTGTGACGCCTGGGTGGCAACAGTGATTCTGCAGGTGGCTCATTCATGGGCATTGGTGTTGGAGATCGTTCCCTCAGTAGGGATTCCCTAATCTCTCCATCAGAGATGGACTCCCGAAGCGGCTCCTCCGTGTGTTGAGGCGGCACGCTCTCAGGCCGAATGATAGGCCTGGGGGATCCCAGCAGTGTTACCTGCATAGTAGATTGCAGGGCCGGTCCTGAAGGGGTCGGTACTGTGGCGGCAGATGGTACCAAGAAGCCCAGCGAACCCAAGCCCCGGTGTTTGGGACGATCGGGTTTCTTGGTCTTATGAGCGGGCTTATCCGCCTTCTCCTTCCTTGGTTTTTTATGAGCGGAAGGCTTATCCGAGCCAGTGCGCTTGCGCTTCTCCCGTTTCTTGGCTGGGGAGGAAGGCGGCAACTGGGCCTCCATTGGAGTAGCGCCTTCAGCCGAAGGACATTGTGGAGGAGCGGTGGAAGCAGGACGCTTTGGAGGAGTGCTCACAGTTGAGGTAGAGTGCTGAGGAGGTGCGGCTGAAGAGGAACCAGGCCGTTAGAGCAGTTGATCAGACTGCATCAAGGCCTGGTCCCAGAGGAGTTTTCAGAGACGATTCTCCCTGTTCTTCCTCGCTTGCTTGGTAAACGCCAAGCAGTGGCCGCACTTGTCAGTTCTATGCCCCTCGCCAAGGCAGAGGAGGCATAGATCATGCGCATCCGCAGGCGACATTTTGGATCCGCATTCGGTGCATTTGCAGAATGCCGTTCGCTGCGCCATCGCGTAAAAGGAAGAAAAGATGACAATATAGAGGGTAAGATAATATTTCTGTTTTGTTTTGTTTTTTGCTTTTTTTTTGAAAACGAAGAGTAGAAGAAAAAACGGGGAAGATATACAAACTTGGAATATAAGAGGTAAGTTGAAGAAGGGATAAAGTGTAAAACGGACAGTAAGCACAAAGATCTTAGTGAGGGACGTTAACAGGCACGAGGCACAGCGAACGGCGGTCGCAAAGACTGAGTAAAATGGCAGACACTCCACTCTATTTATACCACTGAGGGGGAGGGGAGCGGAGTTTTTTCCAGCCAAAAAAACCCGTTACCTTTCTAATCTTCCGGCCTAGGCACTGCGCAGGCGCAGCACCCATATGTGTGATGCACAGAGGCCACGACGAAGAAGCACAGTTCTCACTCTGAACTAGCTTCATTTCTCCTCAATCATGCTATCACATATCTCATGCCAACTGGATATGCAATAGCTTTTTAAAAAGCAATTAGTGGCACAAAGCTTTTATGAGTCATCTTAGTCTCCCTTGAAAGCCTTCTTCAAATTGAAAACTGAGGACATCTTCACAGAAGAACAGTTGGTTCTTCCTTTCCTTAAAATGTTTCTGTGAGAAGCCACAGCACAGGAAACCTTCCAGTAGCTCTGTAACTCAGAGAACCCCCACATGGCCAGGTCAGACATGCCCTTCCATGCTAGTGAAGCTGTGGATGCCACCCACCCAGGTTCCCTGCCACTTTTAATAGGAGCCATAAGGAGATAAAGGGAAGAGGAGAACTACAGCTTTCTTTTTCAAGGTACTGGAGGAAGGCAAGGGAAGGAAGAGCAAAAAAAAAAACAAGAGGAAAAAATCATAGACATGTAGTCACGGCAACAGTCCTAGCAATGGACAGAGGAAGGAAGTCATGCTTCCCCCAGAAGACTACTTCTCATCTTCACCCTCCTGTTTAGCACAGCAGGAAATGACTCCTGCTACCAGGTGAAGCTTCCACTGGAAGCCAGCTCAAACTCTGACTGAACATTACTCCATTTAGCTCAGTAATGAATGTAGCAGCCTTCCCTCAGACAGAGATTCCAGTCACTTGAGACTATACCTTTCATCAGCCCAGCCAGGTTTGGGAAAAGCTGAGCTGATGAGCTCCGACATGGGTTGCCAGTGCTGTCTGGTTCCAGGCTAGTGCCTGTCCCAGCAAAGGTTGGGGACTGAGCCTATCTGCACAGAAGCTGCTGTACCACTGACCTATGTCCCCTCCTCATGAGCTACAGCCCTACTGTAATGTGATCAGTGGCCGGAAACAAGGACTCCAGAATGGGATCCTGACTTTCTGAGACAGTTCCATTCCATAGGAAGCAGGATGCTATTGAAGTCCCAGGACCAAAGATGGTAAGACCAAGGAATTCTATTCTCATTTCAGCAAGATCACTTCTGGTTCTGGTTCCACATCATGGCAGGGTAGGAAGAAGAAGGATTAGAAAACAAGGAACATTCTGGCATGGGATGACAGTGCCAAGGCTCCCCGCTCCAGCAAATATGTGGACCTCGTGGACATGCCTGTGTTTCTCCCTCTGCTGCAGGTGTTCATTCAGACTGCCAGGGAAGATGCTGTGAGCAGATTATTTTTGTTTCTGTGGAACTTTGCATCCACACTGAGCCAGAACAGGTCTGCCACCTCCTACATCAGATCATCTCCTTTAGTCACCCTAAGAACCAAGCCAAGGTTCTGATACTTGTTGGGCCCACATCACTTTTCAAAGTTCCAGGCTCATGCTATGTTGGAACTGAAGAAGATGCCTGTGCACATGGTCAGTGTTAAGAACTGTTGAGTCCTCCTGAAAGCATTACTATACACAGTATTTGCAACTTGCAGTAGGGATCTGTTTCTTTGTGCCAAACTTGCAGGAAAGGAAAGAGAATTCTCCTAATTTTCTCCAGAATTCCAAACAACCCTGCTACAAGTGCCTTGTTTCTGGGTCTATCCCAACTGAAGTCCATAAAGACAAAGGATAAGAAAAGCAAGTTGCTCCTATAGTGGCTTCAAAAGCAGCTGCAGACAGCTGAATTGTACCGACTTGTTCTCTTTACTCAAATCATATTTGGAATAAGACTAAGAATCAACAGTTATAGGGACTATTAAACTGTCAATTAGTGGAGTTCTTTTTATTTTGCAAAACATAAAAAAGGAGCAGGAGAAGGAGAAGAGAATCTTTTAAGGTCCCTCTGAGTCTCAACTGTGTTAATACTAAATTATGTGCAGTCTATAAAGATCTTTTAGAACAAAGACTAGAAGCAGCTCTTATAAATAATTTAAATGATTTAGATAATTAGATTAGAATGCAATATTCTCGTTATCCTTTTTCAATAATTTCAGACTTGACTGCATGCTGTAAAGCTGCATTTAATGTAATTTCAAGCAGGAAAGGAGCACTGCTAGCAGTCCAAGCAATGCTATCAGGTAGGTGATTGAATACAGATGTATATTACCTGCAACTAAGTTATCTAAATTTTCCATTTGTCTAAATTTATCATTCGGTTCTCTCCACCAAACCCTTTCCATGGTGAAGCACCATGGCAACAAAGCTCGTTAGAGAGTTCGGCCCACCCAGCAGGCCCCTGGATTTAGCATCACTATCACCAGAAGATTCCTGCTAGAGTGGACCAAAGGCCTGGTTCAGCATCCTATTTCACACCGTGACCAATGACATGCCTCCTGCGAAGCCCACAGGCATGACATGAAGGAAGCAGCTTTCTACAACCGCTGTGCCCCAGGAACTGGTATTCATACACATGGTGCTGCAGCTCCTGGAGCTAACCTAAACTATTAATAGCTCTATCAGCCACGGATTTGTCTAGCACCCTTTAAGCCACTTCACTTGGAGGCCATCACCACAGCTTGTAGAAATTCCCTAGTTATTTAAAGCAACACTTCCTTCGGTCAATCCTGAACTTCCCACAGTCAGCTTCTTTGGGTAAGGGAGTTTTCTAGCATTATAAGAGAGAAAAAATTGCCTCCACTCTCTTTCTTCACACCATTCATTCATTCATTCATTCATTCATTTATTTAGGGGACTTCTATGCCGCCCCATTCACCAAAGCCTCAGGGCAGCTCACAAACCATAAATAAATAGAATACAATAAAACTATATAAATTAACAATATAAATTTTTAAGTCGCCTTTGTAAGCCTGCATCACTTTGTAAATCTTTATTCTTTACTCTTACTCATACTTTATGTAACCTAAAGAGCCCTGGATATTGCAATCTTCATCAGGGACTTCTTCCAGCCCCTTCATCATTCTGGTTGCTCTTTCTGACACCTCTTCCAGCTCTATAATATCCTTTTGAAGATGCAGTGACCAGAAGGACATGCAGCCTTTCTGGCATGCAGTTTTCCTGGTGTAGTTGCAATAGATCTGTGTAAATGGATTACAAAATTGACCCTGACAGTTTCATTTGTGATCCCGTATCTAATTGCATGATCCCAAGCATGGTGCAGAGCATATCACCATTCAAGTGTGGGGCTAGCACACTCATGATTTCCTTCCTGTTCTCCTTGAAGATTTTGACCAGTAACATTCCTGTTTATTCTTTTGATTATGTATTTATTGTTAAATGTATTGACATTTTTATAGAACATTGGAATAAAATAGCCATCAGGTAGGATCATGAGATTTTTAATTATCATAGTGCATTTATATCCCACTTTATTTTCCTTTTGCTAGGAACTCAAGGAGGCTTACACAGTCCTGTTCCGCTCCATGTGATCCTCACAACAGCAACCCTGTAAAGTAGGGCAGGTTGAGAGTGAGTGACTGGCTCAAAGCCACTTAGTGAGCTTCATGACCATGGGGGGACTAGAACCTGGGCCACCCAGGTCCCCAGTCCAACCCTGGAACCATCACACCCCCCTGAATTTCAGAGTCTGTTTGGACCTCATCGGAATCTCATATGAAACCACAAGATATAACAGAAGATAGAGCACTGGACACTAAGAGATCGGGTCCTCTGTAGGGATGCGTAGTTTAGCAAAACTCAAGTTCCCCAAAGCTCTCTAAATTTTATTTTGAAGCTTGTTCTGGGTCAAATTCATAACAGAATTTGAGGGGGGTTCTTTTTGCATGAAATTATATTCATACTTGCACATGCATTTTCCCACATTCATTGTGTACATATTTGAAATATATTCATTTTTTCCCATTGATTAAAGTGTATTTGTGTGCATGCTTCCAAAGTACTACTTCTATGTGTGTTTTTCTGATGTCCACATGCTGTCAAATGCCTTTCTAATTTTTGGTCATGAATCACCCTAGAACTTGCAAGCTCAGCAATGTAACCGCTTCATCCACAGATTGCATCCAAGTCCACATTCGGTTCAAAAGATGCAGATTGGGTAACCCTGGATCTGAACCGAATTGGACTGATCATGCATCCCTGGAATCATGCTCCTTCTGACTGCCATGAAACTCAGTGGGTGACCTTGGGCCAGTCACTCTTTTGTAGATTAACCTACTTCTCAGGGCCGCTGAATGCACTGTGTGGGGAAAATCAATGTGCACCCACCCCCAGCTCCTTGAAGGAAGAGTGGGATGTAAACATGATCAATAAATAAGTAACACAAGATGGATGCTGAAAATTTTGACTGCTTAATGGCCCAACTTTGAGAAATCTCCCTCCTCTCCCAGGCTAGATGCTGCCATGTAGGTGCAGCTGAAGCTCAATACAGAAGATGGATGTGAGGTGGAAAGATGATGCATTGAGGGGGATCCCTGGGACTGGCGTGCTTTGCTATTCAATTCTCCCAGCTTCACCTGGGGCCGACTGCACTCCTGCTGTGGGTCTGTCAATGGCTCTTTTCAGCACCAAGCTGTCCCATCATGATGTAGTGCACGTGGATGCGCGGCTCTTTTGTACCGCTGACATATATCCACGGGAGACTTGGTCAGTATTACCAAGCTCACTTTAGTTGTCACCCTGAGCCAGAGTTAAGCTCACATTCCAGAGATGAAGGATGATCATGGTGATGTGCTGTACTGTGCAGCCACTTTCACCAAGAGAAAAATGGGCAGTGGTTACCTGAGAAGTGTATCCTGTAACCACACAGAAGGAGGTTTCAGCAGACTCCTGGCTGGGCCAGGAGGCCTTTGCACACAATAGTTGGCTGAATTGCCTCTTCTGGAAAAGCTCCAGGAAAGCTTGCAGTAATACAGCTGGGATGTTGCAAAGACATAGATAAGCCATCCAAACATCCATTTGGGAGAGGTGCTAATGCAGCGTTACACTGCTCTGAGATCATCAAATGTCAGCCTGGCAAAAGCTCTGCTGTGATCATTAAAAGGCGGGCAATGTTCCACAGTAGTCCCAGGTTTATATCCTTTGCAAGTGGAAATAAGATATTTCTTTCAAAGAAAGAAGTTTCACCTTAACTGCTAACAAATTTATTCTGACATAATCTTTCATGAACATTATCCATGTCATTAAATGCTCAAAGGGTCACTCTCAAGGTGGCATTTATATAAACATCAAGGTGTGCAACCTTGTGGTCAGAGGAAATTAAAATGCAAAAAGGACAGTAAGGATTGCCTTAGCCTCTGCCATTCACAAAATGTAGGTGGGCAGCAGCACACACATCATGGAAATGGCAAGCAGATTCTTCTATGCGGTGTGATTTTTCAAAAATAAAAAACTAGCAATTCCACATTGATATTTGTCTCTGAAATTCCTTTGTTCAACAATGGCCACCATCATGTCACTCACATTCCTGGCAGGTTGAAATGTTTCCAATATTGCTGTCCCTGATGACAGATTTGTGTCCATTTCTTCTGCATAGGGGCTGGCCTGTTTGTCCCATATATAATGCAGCAAGGCATTGCTGGCAAATGATGGTAATCATACTGGTAGATGAACAGGTACATGATAACCCCTCGATGTCATGAATAGTTAATAGGTCCTATGATGCAACTGCCAAAGTACAATTAGGGTCATCATTAGCATGCTTGGTCTTCTGCATGGTCCGGTTCCCATGTCTGTATTTCTCTTGTAAGGCTGTGGAAGCTCTTCTCTCATATGGCAAAAACAAGGACGAGAGGAGACCTCAACAGACCTTGCAACAGAGAATTGCTGCCAGGGAAGCCACTGAGGGTGCAGGCAGCACCAGCAGGCACTTTGCCAGAACCTGGGGTTGACCCTGCTTCATATGCTACTTGTGTAAGCACTCAGATATCAATTTGGAGGGCAGTGGAAGCATGGCGCTAGTTCTAAATATTCTATTCTACTCTAGTCTAATCTAGTCTATTGGTATCATCACTGGCATGTGTGGTGTGGGACAACCCTAGATGAACTCAGCCACCATTTTGGCTGGTAAATTCCAACATGCTCAATTATTTTCCCTTTAGAAGAACTTCATGGAATGGACATTAGCGAGAAAGCATAGAGCTAAGTGGTAGAGCACTTGCTTTGAATGCAATCTTTTCACCTCCATGTGAGGTTAAGGTATTGCCTGAAACTCTGGTGAGTAACTGTCAGTCAGGGTCAACAATACAGGACTGGATTGCCTAATGGTCTAACTCAGAATAAGGCAACTGTTTGGGCCGCTAGCTCCATGAATCACCTGTCTGTGAGAATGCTTTCTTTCTTGACTGATCTCTGCTCCTGATGCTCTTTATGTTGCCCATCCTTTTTCATCATCTCTTTCCCCATATATCCTTCCTCTTTATTATGTGAGGAAAACCTACAGGCTACAGTAGGTCTACTCAGAAGTATGTTTTATAGATGTCAGTGAGGTCTACTCCTGTATTTAGGATCACCTGTTGATCTGTTTCATGCTCTTTCCAGAAGCAAAAGGGACAGGAACTTCCCAGAGGGAGCGAAAACCAGATTGCAGCTGCCCCTGCAAAGAAGGCCCTTGTCCTTTGCTCCAGCCAAGCATAGTGCTGATTCCCCTCTTTTTCATTCCAGGGCAAGGGCAAGGCAGGTGCAGATTGCCCTTCCATGGACATTTATGTGGAAACAAATTCTATTGGTGCCAATAGGAATTACTTAAAAACATGAATGCATAGAACCGAGCTGTAACTCAAGCCCTATTTAGGAATCTGCTCGCTCACGTGTAGGGCTGAAGTGCACAGGGGGATATACGCATGTAAGTCACCCTGGTCACAGGGTCCCCATACATCTGGTATCCAGTTCGACCTTCATACCTTGAGCACAAAGGTCTGAGGAGACCCTTAGCGGTAAAGCAGGCTCCACAGCCATGACAATTCCAAAAGTTCGTTCAACTGAACACACTTTGCATTCAATGCCACGAGGTTCTAACTGGGTCCTCTCTGTGCAGGGATGCTACATATTGTCCTACACACTTTAGCCCCACATGTAAGCTGGAAATATCCTGAATAGGGCTGGCCTGTGCGCTGTTCTTTTCTGGCTGCTTCCTCCCAGGCTGCAGTAAAATTTATCATGGATTGACTCCCTGGTGCAAGAAGGATCCATGATGCTGGTGTAAGATATCACATTAAACAAGTGTTCACAAATTGCATACAAGCAAAAAGGAGCACCTACACTGGTCCTTAACTTATGAGTGTGGACACATTTTTCTTTCCTAAGGAAAAGTACGTGTGAATGATCTTTGAGAATGCTCCCTACATAGACAATAACACAGGTAAATAGAGAAGGGCCAGTATTAATGTGATTGCTACTTTTGACTTCCTAAAATAGATCCCTTCATTTCAATTGCACTATCAACCAGCTCATTTCATTCAACAGAGAGAGAATCAGGAGGTCCCTTTGACTTATTCCACAGGGCTGAATATTGCCAGTTGCTCGTATGGTGAAGAAATAAGTGATTATCTGAAAATGGCCATGACTAAAGCCACTCATTTTTCCATCAGCATCTCATACTAGCAAAGGGACTTTTACTCTGATACATCTAGAAGAGACATGCACTATCATAAGCCATTTCTTATAGGTTAGGGTATAAATAAAATGCAGCATTCCTACTTAATCAGCTCTGTAGCAAATGTGGATTCAAATGTGGAGCCTTTATACCAAAAGCACTAGTGCAAATTGATTGCCTCTTTGTCATTGCCACCCATGGAAAATGATTACCCAGTTTTGCTCATAATCAACACGTACCACAGAGGAGCAAAGCCTTGTCCTTTGAAAAAACAGGAAGAACTGTGACAATTCCTTGCCAATTAGCTTACATAAGAAAAAAGACTTCAGGAAAGCAAAAGACAAGTGTCATTATGGGAGATATTATTCCAGCTAATATTTGTCAAGCCTTGGACATTCTGTTCTACAAGGCAACTTTACCAGCAAGCATGGTGCAGACACAGCTGCTCAAACAGGAATGGTAATAAGTGCTAAATGAAACCTGACACCACATCATCAGACAATTGCACTTCCCCTAGTGTGTTTCCATTATGCTTCAAACCCTGGTGACCTGCTCAGCAAGAAGGTCAAAGTCTAGACAAAAGATAGCAAGAAAGAGCCTCAAGAACTATTATTTTCCAGTAAGGTAACTTTGAAATTATTGAGAGTTGCTGATGGAGTGACAGGAGGTGCTGTCTAGACCAAAGGTGGTCACATCGCCAGCAAATCTCACTTGAGCAATAGCATCAACAAGGGCACAGGAGCACGCAATGTGAAAATTAGAGAGAAGGTGAGGGAGATACAATCTAAATCAACAATGCCTTGCAAAAGAGAGTTTAGTGAAGAATAGACTGGGGGAAATGGAAAAACCCATCAAAGCAGCAGACATTTCTCTTGCCTCATAAATACAAGTGATAGAATCACAAAAGATTCATGTTAGAATGAGTTACTTCTTGGTCATTCAGAAAGGAAGAAGGAAAAAGGATGCACAGAACCCAACTGATGTACCGAAACCCTGCAGTTGCTTAAGAAATTCTTAATAGAACCATCTTGGTTAAAGGGTAGTACAGAAATCTAAGCAAACAAGCAAGAAAGTCTTTGAGCTAAGAACTTGCAAGAAAATGATAGAAAGTACAGAGATCTTTTAAAAGTAATGAGATACTTCTATATAGGTATGTATTTCCAACATTTTCCAGCAGGGAACTCAAGAAAGGGTGCATCATGTTCATGCTACTCTCCATTTTATCCTCACAACAACCCTGTGAGATAGGTTAGGCTGAGAGTCAGTAACTGGCCCAAAGTCATCCAGTGAGCTTCATAGCCAAGTGGAGACAAGAATCTGGATCTCCCAAGTTTTCTGTCTGACAAGTGTGAGGAAAGCAGGGAGAGCTCTGAAGCTCAGGAAAAATTTCAGGAGAAAACCAGGGTGCTCTAAAACAATGCATTAGAAAGCTTCAGCACTCTGAGGTCACTGGGAACTCCTGAAGAACACAGGATCAAAGAGGGAAAAGCAAGGAGCATGGCAAGGAGTGGGGAAACTGTCTCTCAGGAACAACTTCCGGGGCCAAATTCAGAGGCCTCATGGGCTAGATTAAATGTGTGAGCTGGAGGTTTCCAATACCATATTAAAGTTAGTAATGCCCTGCTGTAAAGAAAGAGAAATAGAATTAGCAATCTGTTGAAGTGTTAGAGTAGCTGTTTCAAGGAACAATCCATTAAAACTTAACTAATGCCTCTGACTGTTCCATTGAGATGCCCACTGCAGCAGTTAAAGGCTTAAATCCACATCTAAATGTGGTAAATATGGAGGGACCGCATACTGCAGAGCTTTCCACTGCTTCCAGCCTGCAATTTTTCCTTTTAAGAATCTGCTCTGCAGAGCAGCAGAACACTCAGAAATACAGTGCACTGAAGCAGGTCTATAAGCCCCCAGATAGCAAGCAATTGGTAGTAACCATAAGAAGGAAACAACTTACCTAAGGGAAAACATAAAGCTAAACCCACAAGATCGTACAGAACACTGCCAAGAAGCGACTAGCTAGATATATGAAATGAGCCCAATGCAGGGCAAATCCCAGCTTGCATTTTGGCAAGTGCATCAGCCCGTAATAAGACAATTTACAACAACAGTCTGATTCGTACACAACAGCACCTCCCTGTGCACAAGTAATTCCAAGTCATTGGTTGACAGTTGACACATGAATGTTGATCACTAATTGCACTGTTCCCCTAAACTGGGTAGACAAATAAATAATGTTGGGCACACACATACATATGAACTTCACTTTTGGAGCTGAGTTAGCACATCACAAGCCACTGTTACGGTTGAGTGTGCATTGTTGAACCATGGGTTGTTACTGAACTGTGTTTTATGTCTTGTGAAGGACCAATAGGACCTCCATCTTGTCCAGTTTGAGTCTCAGCATATTGGCCCTCATCCAGTCCATTACAGAGTCCAGACACTGATCCAGAATTATCACTGCCTCAACTGAGTTTGATAAAAAAGCGAGGTGCAGTTGAGTGACATCTGCATACTTGGTACTTCAGCCCAAACCTCTGGATAATGTCTCCCACCAGTTTCAGGTAGGTATTGAAAAGCATGTGGCACAGAATAGAGCTATGAAGTACCCTTTGGCATAACTGCCACAAAGTGGAACAATAATCCCCCAGTGCTACCTTCTGGAATCAGTCAGTAGCTCCTAATCTGGCCAGCCTATCCAAAAGGATACCATTGCTGATGGTATCAAAAACTACTGAGAAGTCCAGGAGAATCAACAGGATCATACTCTCCGTGTCTCTCCTGGCAAAGGTCATTCCACCAAAACCAGGCTTGAAATGATAGATAATCTAGATAATCCATTTCATCCATGAGTGCTTGGAACTGCCCTGCTACCACCCACTCAAAAATCTTGCCCAGGAAGGGAATCTTGGCAACAGGCCCATAAATATTCACATCCACTGAGTTCAAGTTAGATTTTTTGTGGGGTGGCTTGATCACAGACTCCTTTAGAGAAGCTGCACCACTGCCTTTCTCAGAGAGGCATTTAAAGCCTCCTGGACCAATGTGCTAATCCCTTCTTTAGTTCTTCCCACAAGCCATGACAGGCAAGGGGTGAGCATGCAGGTGGCAGGTCAAACCTGACTAAGCATCTTGTCCACATCCTCGGGTCTCAATAGGTGGAACTCATCCAACAAAACCAGATCTGATGGTGCTCTAGATACCTCTGTTAATGGAACTGTAGTAACTGAGGTGCCCATGAATTGGTGATGCATATGTTTGTGACAATAGACGGCAAAAGAAGAGGACGGCAGAGGATGAGGTGGCTAGATGGAGTCAATGAAGCAGTCGATGTGAGCTTAAGTGGACTCCGGGGGATGGCTGAGGACAGGAAGGCCTGGAGGAATGATGACCATGGGGTTACGATGGGTTGGATGCGACTTCGCAACTAACAACAACATTTGTGATGCTCCATCCCAGGTGACGTAATTCTTATAGCAATGGTCAGGGTTGCTCATTTGTAGAGTAGAGCTGAACATGATGTATGATATACATCGCTAACAAACAGTATGGCTTACACTGAAACCAAATGTGAGAAAACACTCTGTTCAGAATAATGTATTTGATGCTTCAGGAAAGAGGTGGGGGGATCATGAACCCACATTTGGAATTCACTTCCACAAGATGTGTGATGGGCACCATAGCTATATGAAGGATATGGTGTGATGGGCACCATAGCTATATCAATCGCTACTATTCCTGGTGACTATAGAGTACTTCCAGGATTGGAGGCAACTTTGCCTCTGAATACCAGCCCATGGGAAGCATCAGGAGAGGGACACAGTCCTCATGCCTGGCCTATTGCCTTCTCACTAGTGTTTGGTTGGCTGCGCCAAGAAACAATGCAGGATCTTAGTCTGATTTAGCAGGGATCTCCTTGTTTTCCTATTTATTTTTATTTACTTTTAAACTTTATAAATGGCCATTTATCCACAAGAGAACTCACTATGGAGTGCATACCATTATAAACCTCAACTACAAATATCATATAATAACAGTTCTAAAATCACAAAATAAAGGGCCTAATTTTCAAATGAATCATCAGATCAAATTTATCAAAGAGCATGTGCCCAGCAATCGAATACAAAAACTCAAATAAAAATAAGTCTGATCAAAATGCAACTTTTTTCTTTCACTCCCAAAATAAAGCAAGCTCTGTAGAATTTGCATCTCCCTCCAGAGCCCATTCCATGTCCTTATGACAAAAGACAATTTGGTATCTAGGACAGAAAATCCAGATAAGCATTCAACTGGGCTAAAAATATTACATTGTTTGTAAACTTGAGTTAATCTAAATGTGGCTAAATCTGGAACTAACCCATGATAGTTAAATAATTTACTGCACCGAAGTTTTCCATTTTCAGGTGGGGTTTGTCCTATCTATGATCAAACACAAATTCTTCTTTAAATGTCTTTGTTTAGGATTGTGTATCCCATTGCCACAAAAGATAACCTCATTTTAATTTCACTTACATCTTTTTCTCAACCAAATACCTCTTTTCTTTGTATTTTCTTTATTTGATTTCATAATCAGCTGGATTCTTTAGCACTCTGTCCCGGTAGGAGTATCACTGTAGTCAAAAACAGTGATTTGTTATATTAATTTTACTTTTTAATGTTGTGTAATTGCTCTTCATGGTTACATGGTACTATGGCTATTTCTTAGGGAATCATGACCAAATCCTTCTAACAAATCAGGGTGACCTAACCAAATAATAAAGGAGTTCCCACAAAGGGCCTAATAATAGAATAGCTACCTGCTCAAAAAAGGCCACTCCTGATAAAATCATTATTCTGGTTCGTTAGGCAGAATGAGGAAGCCCACTGCCCCAGAGGCTGATGCGGGTAAGGGATAGGGTGTGATACCTAAGCTGTATGTCTTTTGGCCTGCCCTGCAACAGAAGCTATTGACCCACCACCAGTGTTGAAGTAGGATTTAGCTACCAGTTTGATCTGCTTCTGTCCATAGGATGGGAAGGAGAAACCATTTTTAACTTTGCCTCAGGCAGCAAAATTTCTTGAGTTGGCCCCAGTAAAGAGAAGAGAACGCCAAGAATAAAACACCACTTTCTGCTCCTTGCAGAGCAAGGAAGTATGGGAGATGATCCAGCATTTCAACAGAGAAAATCATGCAGCCATGGTAGTGATGGGGAAATTGAATTGATTCTGTACATAGTTGGAGAATTTCATTCTCCCGAACTGTTACTGTTCACCAACCCTAAATCCTTTTCAAAGCACAAAGTAATGAACTAGTGTCAGCATTGTTCAAGTACAGTAAATATAGGAAAGAGTCAATAAAGAAAAACAGAAATGAAAAATACTAAAGCACACTCTACTGTTCCTAGTATTACAAATAGGGACACATCTCTATGAATGTGGAGAAGGGGGAGAAATCATATTTAATATCTATGTGGACTGCCTACCATCAATCTGCCTTGGCAGGTGCATTACTTCTAGTTCCAGGGCTCATCATAATGAATTCTGGTTCTTGTTTTCCTTTTGTTGTTGCTGCTGGGATTTCCCCCTCCACCCCCACCTTTTGCTATGCACAACTGAGTAGCTTTGCTAATGCAAAAAGGCTACAGTGGGAACACATCTTCCTGAATTTAAGCCTTTTATTCCCCCTTAATTTCCACTGGATAGCAACAAAAACAGGATCTCTGAAGTATTTCAGGCCAGATTTCTTAAAGAAATGCTGACTTCTCTAATCTGCTGAGAGAAAAGCAATTCGTGATGTGGCTGCTAAATGCTCAGTCAAAAGAAAACAAAATAAAATTTGGTCTGTGAAAGGCTATTTGATTTCCTTAGTTTTGTTTTCCTAGGTGCACATTTTAATACAAATATGTGAAAAATCAGTTTTCTAACCATCACCAGCAAGGCTATAAACTGACTGAAGGAATTCTACAGCTTACTAACTATACACAAAAAACTAACTTCTGTGACCGCACATAGAATAAAATGTGAACATATGAATTGGTGAACTTCAGTTCATTCCTCACCTTTGGCTGCCTAGAGCTGATGGAAGTTGGAAGGCCAGAAGTTGCCCACTCCTGGAATAAACCATCATGTGAGCAGCATCAACATGGTGGCATTAGAATAAAACTGATTCTAAAGGTGAATCCTAGGACTGCAGGTGGCACAGTGGTTTAAACCGCTGTGCTGCTGGGCTGGTTGATCGAAAGGTCGCCGGTTCGAATCTGCACAATGGGGTGAGTTCCTGTTGCTCCGTCCCAGCTCCTGCCAACCTTGCAGTTCAAAAGCATGCAAATGCAAGTAGATAAAAAGGTACCACTTCGGTGGGCAGGTAACAGCATTCCATGCACTTCGGTGTTTAGTCATACCAGCCACATGACCATGGAGACTGTCTGCAGACAAACGCTGGCTCCCTCAGCTAGGAAACGAAGATGGCATGACTGGACTTAATGTCAAGGGGAAACCTTTACCTTTAAAGGTGAATCCTATAAATGTTTAGATAGAAAAATGTCCTGTAAGCCCTGCCACATTTCACTCTGCCATGCTGGCTGAGATATGTTGGGAGTTGTAGGACTTTTTATGTCTAAATGTGCATAGGACTATGCCCTAAAGGTATTTATAGATAAACAAACATATGTGCAAAAGGAACAAATGAATATAAGAGTCATTGAACTATTAGCTTTGTAGTCTATAAAGCACACAAATTACAAATATATACATTCTACTTCCTATGAATCATCATGATGGCAAATAACAAACGCAAAAATCAATGAAACAATTAATGGACAGCAGTAAAAAAAAAACTTAACACCTATAAACAAATGAGATTAAAACTACAGGGGAAAGTGGATGAAATAGTAATCATATAAAAAGTGTCAAGAGCTTAATACAAATAGTCTTAAGAGGCTGAAGTTCTTTCTTTTCAACAGGTAGTTTTCAGAGAGAGGTGAAAAGCCATCAGAGAAGTGTCAGTGCAAGGTCCAGAGTGCACATGTCGCCGATGATGTTGTTTGCCCTTGAGTGACTTCAGGGGTACCTGCTGTCCCTTCAAATTATCACATCATTTTGGGAAAAATGCCTTTCCTCTTCAATGCACCTTTGAAAAGGCATTGCCTGAGAAGGTAGAGGTGGAAGCAGTCTTCCTCTGTATCCTGAAGGAGGCTACAGCAAGAGTTTTGGTTGCTGCCATGTTTCCCCATTCCAAGGTAGCCATGTGTCCTCCTTTACAAAGGACTGTTCTTTACTTCAAGACATCTTATGTTTGAAAGGCTTCCTCGTCCTAGTCCCATTTAAAGAGGAAGAATTACCCTAAGACAGCAAGGTACTTTGAAGCAGCCCATCAACAACACCTGGCCAGCTGACTGAACAAGTACACCTGGCCTGGTCACAGTTTTCCACACTATGCTGAAAGGTACTGCACTTATATATTATATATACTAGATATATATTATAAAACTTCTTTCTAAATTGGCATATATACACGAGTTATCATATGTAAAATGTATGTTAACTGGTTTCCCTTTTTTTGATAGGATGCATGTCCTCATTGCTACTATGCTTTAGCCAATTTTGTATGGTGCCTAGAGAACTTATTGATAAAGTTATCAAGTACCTAACAAATATAAATAATAAATAAATAACTCCCACCACATTCAATGGGCTTACTCACAGGTAATTCTGCATAAAATTGCAGTCTAAATTCCTACTTTGAGTGGGAAAATTTTGCATAATTTGTACCAAATGTTCACATTTTTTCACAAGCTTTGGAAAGCTGGGTAGATTCAAAACAGAGAATTTTACCACATTTCTCAAAGTCCATATACACATCATGTTAGAATCATCTAAAAATTGGTTTTTCCTTGTGTGGTTCAATATACCATATCAGTTTACCCATTTCAACAGGTTGTCCCACATGTTCCACAACAGAGCTCAAGTGGGTTTCAGGTATGGAGTGATCTTTGCTCATTTTTCTGCTCATAATAAATTGGTTTCAGGATAGCAGTTTAACAAAGGAGAAAAAGCACATCAAGAAAACTGAGAACCACAAAGAGTCAGCAACAACCATTTTCAGCCTTCTATGAAATGTTCTTCCTTTTTTGATATTAGAGGAGCCTCGGTGGAGTTTTTCCCATTCTGACATTTAGAATCTAAGTAAAGATACAAAATGCCTACATTTGATTTTATGCTAGAAATACAGTTTGGATTCTTAACATCATAATGTGTACATGGCTGTGAATTTTTACTTCTGGAAATGCATTTATTAAGAACTTGTAAATACTTTGAACTTTCATCCTGCTGGGGAAGGGGAGGGTTACATGCCACTTAGAATAACTAGGAAAGCGTGTTCTGCTTACCATGGGTGGGAAGGAGTTTACGTATGCCATCCACTTAAAATATGCTGAAATTAAGAGCCCCTACCAATCATAGTAAGACGGGGTCAGAATCACTGGGAAATTTCTCTTTCAACATCTGGGCATATTATTTTTCTTGACATGTGCATGTCTGTTACTCAGTGAATATGAATTAAAGGGACATCTAACAAGTCCTGAAATGGCCGTCAGAGATCAAATACAATTGGCAGTTTTCATAGCAGTTCACTTCACCTTGAACAGGGCTGATTCTATTTAACAAATTTGTTGTTCTGTGCTCTTAAGTCATCTCCACCTGATGGCAGCCCTATGAATGAAAGTCCTCCAAAATGTCTTGTCCTTCCCTGTCATTCTCAGCTAATGTCAGTTCAAAGCTGTGGCCTCCTTTATGGAATTAATCCATCTCATATTCGGTGTTCCTCTTCTGCCTTCAACTTTCTGTATTATTATTGGCTCCTCTAGTGTGTCTTGCCTTCCCATGCTTTGCCCAAAGTATGACAGCTTCACTTTTCCCATTTTTGCTTCTAGGAAAAAATTGGACTTGATCGGATCTAGAATCCATTTTATTATTTCTTTCATTCCAGGGTAGTCACAAAGTTGTCCTCCAGCCCCATGTTTTCAGCTTTCTTCACTGTCCGACTTTTACACAGTGATCAGGACTACAATACTGTGGATGGTCTTGATCTTGGTTTCCAGAGAAATGTCCTGACACTTGATAAACTTTTCTAGTTCCTTCATTGCTACTCTTCCAATTCTCAGTCTTGACTGCAGTGTCCATGTGAACTGATGATTGAGCCAAGGCATGCAAAGTTTCAACATCTTCATTCTTGAGAGTCTTGTAATTCTTCTGCAGTCAGCTGCAGTCCTGTTTCTGGCATTTGCATGTGATTTTGCACTTCCTTCTTTCACTTTCATTAGCAGTAGTTTCAATTTGTCACTGTTTTCTTTCAGTAATATATCATCTACTTAACTTGAATTATTGATGCGCCTCCCACCAATTTTCACTCCTTCTTTCACTGATCCTAATCCAACTTCCCTTATGATATGTTAGGTACACAGATTGAACAGATAGATAGAGAAAATGCACCCTTTTCTGACACCCTTGCCTATAGGAAACCATTCTGTTTCTCCATATTTTGTCCTCACAGTAGCTTCCTTTCTGTGATTCCTGTCACACATCAGGACAAGCAAGTGCTGAAGCACACCTATTTCTTTCCAGGCTCTCCATAGTTTCTTGTGATCCACACAGTCAAAGGCTTTGTTGTAGTCTATAAAGCATAGGCTGATCTTCTTCTGACATTTTGGGGGGAAGTCCTGTAGCCAACAATATGAACTTGCAATATGAACTTGAGTTCCTCTTTCTGTTTGAGATCCAACTTGAATGTCAGGCCACCTTTCCAGAGATGCATGTGTGTTGTGTAGACACCAGTGATGGGGGCAACAGTGCAGCCCCTTCTGCCCATTAATCAGAAAGAGGCCTCTGCATGGGAGTAGCACATGAAGTGAGCTTGTAGCCAATATAATACTAAGGATGCAATTCTGCACATGTTTTAAATGCATACCTGAATTAATCAGAAATCTCTTGCATGACCCTGGAGAAGAGATCAGAGTGAGCTTAACATAACAGCTTAAATTTGATTTCTCGATTTTCATTCCCAGCTGATTTCAGTTTAATTTTTGTGAGTTTGTCCTGTAACTCTCAGATACTATAACTCTGATACTGAAGTGCTTTGAATATTTTGGTGTTTTTGCAATGTCAGCTTGTGTGAAATATGAGCTCCTAAACCAGAGGTATTCTCTGTTCCAATCCAGTTTAAATCTGACAGTGTTAAATTGCTGATATAGCTCTTTACTATGTCCTTGAACAAATTATAATTTTATTCTCTGTTTGGATCCCACTCCTGTTCTCTAAACTCTTGCACGCACAGGCTGGAATTCCTAGAACTAGGGGCAGTAGAAGCTATATACAGATGACTCCTAGCATTATCAATCAAATTATCTCTTTCTTTCTTATGTTTATTTATTTAGATTTATATCCCATCTTTTTTCTTTTTAAAAGAACTCAGAGTAGCTTACATCATTCTCCTTCTTCTGCTTTCTGTCTTATCCCCACAACAACACCCCTGTGAATGATTGGAATGTAACCTACCAACCAAGGTAAGACTCACCACGGTGAAGAAAATGTGTAGCATAATCAGCCAGTGTGGGTGTATATTATAACGATCCCCACTTACGTTGCTCATCTAAGTCAGCTTCTTCCTCTGTTCTAACCACCCACACGTCTAAAGAAGTTTAATTTATTTATATTTGGGTATGCATCTTGGCCTTCATCCAAAAGCATATTTTGTAGATGAAATTCCATCAAATCTGTTCACACTCCTTTCCATTGGTGACAAAGATGAATGCTTATTTTGGGTTGCGTTGGATGCTCTTTTCTTCACTTTTACATCAGAAGGCTTGTCCAATCATTCACCATCATATGAGTGCCCTAGTTGTCCTATATTAAAATATATGTAGATCCACTTGTCTTTCTAAAAATAAAGAGTAAATTTATTTCTCTTAGAACCGCAGCCTAAAATAGCACATTGCCCGTATAAGTTAAAAATCATACGTAGTATAAAGCAGGCATGAAAGGGCTTATACTTTCTGGAGTGGATGCTTGGTTTGCTAGGTCTGTCTACAAGACACTCTCTCTCTCTCTCTCTCTCTCTCTCTCTCTCTCTCTCTCTCTCTCTCTCTCTCTCTCTCTCTCTCTCTCTCTCTCAGGGGTGGATAGTTTGTTGCTAGGCTCTTAGAATGATCACACAAGTTTTCATGAATCGTGTTTTAAAAGTTGGGTTTTCCCCCATTGGGTCCACAAAATAGCTAAGCATATAAGGTGAAACTTGCTCTATCATGCAGCTCTGACCGCACTTTGACTTTGCAAATGAGATAAACATTTTATTCCTGGACAGGCAGAGGAAGACAAGTCCTTTAGTGCTTCCATAACAGAGTAAAGGAAGGCATTCATTTATTTATTTGTATATTTTAATACACACAATAGCCAGTGTTCACAGGGTGGATTACAAATAGCTAGAGGTAGGGGTAGGGTTAAGAAAATATAATGTTCTTGAGTGATTTAGACATGCCATCAGCTGCTACACAGTTTCCCTTTAGGCCTACTTTAACAACAAAACTTTAAGTCCCTTTTGCCTTCCCTAACAATGTCTCTGGTTTTACATTCATTCCATCTGTGTTTCACGGATTGTCAGGCATATTTCATTCCATCATCAGCTCATTGATGCACTCAGATAATTGTACTAATGCATTGTTGTTGTATCTGGTGCTAATGCATATCAACACAAGTGTGAATTTGTGCAAATTCTCACAAACATTTAAAAAAACAGTATGGTGGACCACCAAATCTGCACAATGCAAAACACACAAACAAACAAACAAATCTGTTGCAGAATCCACAGATCAGAAACCTAAAATTGAACTCATTTGAATTCAGGACAGATTTTTCCAACGTCCCTAATCCAAACATAATCACTCAGAGTAAGCTCAGTTGAAATTAACACAATGATTTCAATGGGTCTACTTTAGGTATGACTATGTCTGAATTCGTTTTTTTTTTTTTCTTTATAACAACTTCTATGTTGGCAAGAAAAGTACTTAGTTTCAGCAGTATAAATATAATGACTCCATGAAGGTAGACAAACTTGTTCAGAACTAAATTGAAACATTAGAAAAATAGTATTTTGGCATAAATAGCATTTCCTAAAGCACATTCTTTTAAAGATGCCCCAAATTTCATGTGATAGGAAATGCATAAAGGATTGTAGAATATATGCACAGTTCTTTTAAAAGACAGAGAGCAATGAAAACTCATGTTCCATAGCAGTAGAAACATTTCAGAAGCATTTCAAATGCATGCTGTTTTATGCATGCTTGACTTGTCAAAGAAATATTGGGACATCAGCTATACCTCTGCTAAAGGTATATTAGCATTATTACAGATTATTTCCTGTTTAGCTTTTTGCAACTCATATTGAGAAAGCCTTTAAATTATAAATAGGCACAATAATTTCTGTCCTCTTTTGCCATCAAATTCACTTTTGATATTGTTTCAGTATTTTGGATAGATTTCATGCTGCATATATTTAAATAAGGAATGGATTTATGGGTGTGCCTGCTCCACAAACTCTTGAGAGAACTCTTTTGACTTCATAGATTTGAACTAAAAATGTTTTGGCAGAAATTCACTTTTCCATGAACTTGTAAAATAACTTACACTTCTTTTCATAAAAGAGTAGAAAAATTAAGCTGACTTTAATGATGCTACTTATAAACTAGAACAAGGATATTGTGAGGCTCAACATCTGTAAAATACTTTTCTGTCTTCATCTGGAAGGGGCTATAAAAAGTCTGAAACTCTATGAATAATAATAGAACAATGGCATTTTAGGCATGAAGCAGCCAACCAAATACATTGAAAGTCCTAGAGAGAATGTAAAATTCTGTGTGGCTTCTGCACTGAAACTGAGTGTAAAAAGGAAGGCAGTAGATCACACTGACACATGAACGTGCTAAGGCAACTTTTTACTGTATCTCTAAAAATGAAATGCATGGATCAGTCAAGATTCTTTCTGAAGGAGCATGAACTAAGTCCTAGGAAAGATAGAGTCATGGCACAATACCATTTAGAACAGAAATAGCTGCTAGCAAATGGCTAAGAGTTCTGTGTTCTGGTTTATTAGAACATAATGGTGGATTCACATAAACATGTACTAGAGGGAGTGCATGGTGATTAGCGCTGACATCTGAGCATGTGCAGTCCAACACTAGACCAAGCATTATTTTCATGTGTGACTGCAAAATGGCTATGGGAGAGTTCCGGGTGGAAAAAAAAACAGCCAGTCTAAGACCAAGCTTGAATCTGTGCATCCAATCTTCCCCTTCCCCTTACTATGTAGTTCTACCACTGTAATCAATAGCTGGTGCTTCTGCAAGATTTAGAACAGGGATGCAGAACCTCCAAATTCAGCCTGTCCCAATACAGCCCACCAGGATGCCCCAAATGGCTGTCCCTTTCCCTCCAGATCCACACTCTTTCTGCAATTCCCAATGCCATGCCACAAATACTACAGCATATTCCTGCTCCACCCCTGGCTTTGAACACATTGCTGGCCCTGCCTCCAGATATCTCTGTTGTAGCCTAGTCACCTGCAGTGGAGAAGCCTATGCATTAGCAGCTGCTTGTACATAGTTTTGCACACCATCCAGACATTCCCTGCTGGCCTCCTGTTCACATGGGAGCCCATGTGCAAGCAGCTGCTTCTGTGTAGACGAGACTATGCTACTATCTAGAAACGTGGGTGCAGGACCAGCAGCGTTTCCAGTACCACTGGGGGACCCCCCCACCTCTGGTAATTACATGAAGAGGACTAAGGCTGCATCATATGGCAGAATCAGTTCCTAGCTATTTATTTATTTAGGATATTTCTAGGCCATCCATCACTTTCATCTCTGGCCAGCTTACAATAAAATCTATAAATACAACAAACATATCCCAACAATAATAAATTAGATATACTGCAACTGAAATAAATAGCATTAATTATTAAAATAAGTTATACAGATAAAAATAATTATAATAATAATTAAGATGTATTAACATTAAAATATTGGTTGAATAAAAAGGTCTTAACCTGGCGCCAAAAAGCATATAATGACAGCACCAGGCGGGCCTCTCTAGGGAGTGCATTCCATAGCTGGGGTGCCACTGCAGAGAAGGCCCTCCTCCGGGTATTCTGTCTCCTGATCTCCTTCAAGGAGGGTTCCCAGAGCAGGGCCTCTGCAGCAGATCTTAGGGGTGGGAGGGCATATAGGGAAAAAGATGTTCCTTAAGTACCCTGGTCCCAACCAATTTAGGGCTTTATAGGTCATAACCAACACCTTAAATTGGGCCTGGACTTCAATGGGAAGCCAATAGAGCCGATAAAGGACCGGAGTTATGTGAGAATAACGACCAGCCTCCAACAGCAATCTGGGAGCTCTGTTTTGCACCATCTGAAGTATCCGGACCATCTTCAAGGGCAGCCCCACGTGGAGTGTGTTACAATAGTCCAATCGGGAGGTTACCAGAGCATGCGTCAACGTTGCTAGGCAGTTCTCATCCAGGTAGGACCGCTGCTGATGGATCAGCCGAAGCTGAAGGAAAGCGCTCCTCGCCACCGCTGTCACCTGGGCTTCCAGGGACAGATCCAGGTCAAGGAGCACTCCCAAGCTGCGGACCCTGTCCTTTAGAGGGAGTGCAACCCCAGGGCCAAAGTCACTTACCCTGAAACTCGAGCTACAGTTTAACTATAGTATCTATTGAGAATGCTTCATTACAATACATCCTATACATACATTCATATAACTATTCTGGCCTGGTCATCTACTCTATTGATTTACCTTACAGTGTTCAAAAAAGCAGTGTGTATTTGCTATTAACACTTACAAAAAAGATTTGTCTTAGTCTGATTTTTTTTCTCTTCTTTCCTTAAGCTTGCATTCCAGGCAACAGATCTTATCAAGACTCACACAATGCTCAGATTAAAGAATCGTTTGTGACATAGAACATGTAGTGACCTAGATTTCAAGGGTTGCTATAGTCTGCACACCTGCAACGTGCTCGAGGAAATGTTACATCTGCTACACAGATTTCGTGTGTGCATTTAAAGAACCGGATGGGTGGGAATTATGTGATCTGGGTGGATGTTGTGCAAAAATTATAATGATGTATATCCTAAAATAGAGCATGCAAAACATGTTTCCAGGATTTAATCTTGGAGGGGGAGAGACGCATAATTGACCTACATTTATACTGGAGTAGGGCATATAGAATGAGAAAGAGCGGCTTAATAGAGTCAGATTGTCTCATCCAGCCGTGTTTACACTTGGGTCTCAGGCAGATACCCTTCCTGCCTTGTCTCCCGGATCTCTAGCTGCAAATGGGAAGGACAGGATCTGGCATCTTGTATGTCCCCACCAAAGGGAGGTCTGTCATCAATGGGTGAAAAGCAATGTGAGCTAGAAGTGTGAGTGCCAGGGGACTGAGAGCTGGGTGAGTTTTCCTTGCTGATCCTACATTAAGCACTGTGCATTAAAAAGAGTGCTAGATAGCCAATCCTAGGCAGCCATTCTCTCCTATTAGGGTTCCCACTAGTGCACAAACCTTGGTATGTATTTCACCTATGGAAAATGTATTGAACTTTGAAGGGATCATAAGATATGACGATATTTTGGAGAAGGACGGTGGCCTGAAACTAGATCAAGAAATACAAGAACAGGGACTTAATATCTCCTGGTGGTATAAGGTGCAGATGCAATCGAGATATGCTAAAGATCATAAAGCATGGGGGTTTTACAAAGACTTAACAGCATTTGATCAAGTGATGCTTAAAACAGATGAGAAAACGATTAAAAGATTATATGATTTTTTACTTGACAGGAAAATGGAAGGGGAACAGGTTAAGGAAACTATGATAACATGGGCACAAAACTTTGGATATAATGTTGAACTAGAAAAGTGGCAAAAACTATGGGAGAGAAATATTAAGGTAACATTAGCAACTTCGTATAAAGAAAATTTATATAA